>NC_046168.1:48538826-48631326 GCF_011064425.1 Rattus rattus | reverse complement strand
TACACATACACTCACACTCACATACATCACACACACATACACACTACACACACACACACACTCACACACATACACACATAGATACACACACACATACTCACATACACATACACTCATACTCACACACATAGACACACACATACACACTCACACACATACACACATAGATACACACACATACACACATAGATACACACACACACACACGCATGCATGCACGCACACAAGACAACCTTGATGCTCTGGTATCACGTAGATAGACCATGTGAAAACTCCGAAAAGATGGCCTGTGTCACTTCATTAAAAGTGATAAGTTGGGGGACAATTAACTGCATTATTGTCTGAATCAGATTTCCACACTTTCGGGCTGTGCCAAATTCAAAGAGACAATGATAAAAGCCTCCCGAGCTTTGGAAGACCAATGGGAGGCTCTCGCTGTGTCTCTGGGAATGGCTCTAGTTCGGGTGGGACATTGCAATCAGGAGTCAAGCTCTCCTTCCAAAGCACAATGCAATCTCAGGGAGGTCCGTTTCAGAGAGCCAACCTTCAGATACCACAGGAAGAGATCCAGTCTGCCTTCAGCTGGTGCTTGGGAAACACCTGCAGGAATGAATAAAACCAAGTCGCTGGCGGTACTTTGTGAACAATGTAACAGCACAGTGCTTGCCTTCAATGTGGAAGTCACAGCCAGGAGGCATGCCTTGTCTCAGCCTAGCATCCCCTTCAGGTCAATTACTCCACGTCTTTCTCCCTAACTTACCAGTGCTGATGCAGGGTCCACAGAAATGGGGAATAAAATGAGACAACCAAATTTATTTTTACTTATGGACCTGAGCCAGCCTCTAAATGACTCTGGCAATAGCACTCACTTCCCTTGAGAGCCTATTCTCTAGTCTAATAGATCTCGCCGTTAGGAGATTTCTCTTATAATTCAGCATAAATTGTCCCTTGCTGAATTCCATCCCATTATTCCTAGTTAGATGTCCTTGGACTCCCTTAAACAACGACTTCACTCCCCCACAGGCCTGTCCATCCCGAGGCAAGAGAGGCAAGTGACTACGAGGAGTGCTGGGAGGGTAATTAGGGAGCAAGGGAGTGCTGGCCCGGCTTGCGGCTAACCAATGGACATTTCAACCACAAACCGTCACATACGGCCAAGGACAGCAAACCACAGGATCGGATCATCTCAAGAAAATATTGAATTTCAGCTAGCCTCCACGTCTAGCTTGTGATAATTTCTCCGTAAGTGAAATGGGTTAGAATCACAAAGAGGAAAGGTGCAATATGGCCAAGGTGGAGGTTAACCACACAGGTCGGTGAGTTCTAGAGCCAAAGACTGAGCTCTGCCTGCGGTGGCTGATCTCTTCCGGTTGCCTTCATTTTCTCCCGTACCCAGTTCTAGAAATGACGTATACCCTGAGGGTTGCATAAAACATCTGGATGTCAGTCTGTGATTTCCTTGGCCACAGCAGGATGTACAGGACAGTTTGCTCAGAATCAGGGAGCGCTTTGCCATGCAGCCATACAGCAAGCAGTTCATGTCACCGCAGTCCCTATACTTATGGGAACCCGGGACATATAACCAAACCACGGCCAAGGGGCTATTCATCTAGACTGGACTTGTGTGGACTGAGACTGCGGGGCTCAGAAGCAGGTAGCTGCCCTGTCTGTTAAATGGCCTGAAGGAGCAGAGACTGTTCAGCTAAGGGAGACAGAAGCAATGACAGAGCATCCCTTGGGGCTGGAAGCTACAGTACTGGTGGCCACGCAGCCCAGGTCCTGCTGGGTCTGCTCCTCAACACGCCTGATTTACAGAGGAAAGCTGTGTACTTAATACTAAATACTATACATAGCACACAGTACCGGTTATAACACTGACGAGCAGAGCATTGTCTCAGGATGTAAACAGAAAGCTGAAAAGCTGGATCCAAGTACTCTGAGCCTTTCCTCATCATAGCCACTCACTGCCCTCACTGATAGAACAGTCTAAGTAGGGCCAGGAAGGCTCTGGGGAAGGAGATCCCACCCGAAGTGACTACAGGAGGATTGAGTATCAAAGACTTTTTTTTTCTGACGTAAGCGTATCCTAAGCGGCTCTGGGAAGATGATGGAACCTATCTGACCTTGACTCTGAGCTTCACGTATGAAACTGATCAGAGATCAGTCATCAATAACGATACCAATACCACCTATAGAGGCTCTTACACTACTTACGTGGAAACCATTTTGTTCTTTGTGCTCTTTTTCCTGGAATTTTTTTAAATGATACAGAATACATCTTCTTAGCACCCAAGACACCCACATCATGGAGTAATTCCTAGGTGGGATCCTCACGGCTATGCTGATAAAGACAGACATGCCATGCCATGATGCAGATATGGTGCTCTGTGGAATGAGAGCGCACCTATCAGTTTAACCCTGCCCTGGTTCCGTCTTCACCCACTTGGAGAGCTTTGGAGTGCTGCTCTTACTGTGTTCACTGCACTTAAGGGAAGCCAGGTTCTCTGTAGTCCCGGTTTATAACCGAAAAGATACTTCAAAACGACATTTTCCCCAGCATTGTTGGGAAAGGAAATCACCTCCTCACCAGCAAGCCGGTGCTTCTGGCTTTCAGCCAGCTCCTCCCTCAGATTTTGTGTATCTGCGTTGTGATTCCCACTTCCTGTCTGAGATGGGCCTGGTGATTCCCGCTTCCCATCTGAGACAAGCCCTGTTGTATTCCTTCAGGACACGGGGTCTGTTAAACAGCCAAACGAAGTATGCAAATTACCTCCAACCGCATGCACAAAGCCCACAAATGTTATTCTTAGGAAAGTGCTGATTATGGCAAATTATGAATTAACATGTCAAACACTGAAGTTTGAAACCTTATAACTGTGTTTACTACACAAGAGCCCCCAACTGAATTGAAAAATAGAAGGGGAAAAACAGCAACATCCGTGATTCAGTAGTCGGTAAAGCTGCCAACGCGCATCACCTGACTTCACCAACACACACACACACATACACGCATACAACATACACACATACACAACACACACACATACAACACACACAACACACACACAACACACACATACACACACATACACAACACACACACACACACACACACAACACACACAACACACACACACACAACACACACAACACACACACACAACACATACATACAAACAGACTAACAGATACACACAGACTCACAGATTCACACACACACACACACACACACACAAAGATGAGGCATACACAGATGCACAGACTCATGGATACACACACAGAGAGACACACATACACATACACACACACACACCACACACACAAACCGACTCACAGATACACACAGACTCACAGATTCACACACAGATACACATATACACACACACACACACACACAAAGATGAGGCATACACAGATGCACAGACTCATAGATACACACAGAGAGACACACATAGGCACACACACACACAAAGATCAGACACATGCAAATGCACACACACACACAGACACACAAACACACAGACTTGCAGATACACACAGACTCACAGATTCACACACAGACACATACATATACACACACACAAGAAGATGAGGGATACATAGATGCACAGACTCATAGATACACACACACACACACACACACAAAGACACACACATACACACACGTACACACACAGGCATACACACAACCACACAAAGACATACACTTGCACAAACGTGTGCACATGAGTATGTGTATGCACATAATAAGGAAGAAAACATGCATGAGACAGAACCAGCCATGTGACACTTGGTTCTCCTCCTGGTGGGAGCATCTTCTCTCATTTCATCCCCTGATTGCCTCCTTCAAATTACTGAGCTTTTGGTCTTTCCACAAGTATTCTTCTGTACATGAATTAGACACCAGGAGTCACAGTAGAAAAGCCACTCTGAGAGACTGCACAACCCAGGGCGCCTTTTGTGGGCACCACTGGCCATCAGCACCCACAAACCAGCTGTGACTGCTGGTGTGGGCTGCAGTCCAACCTCCTGAGGGGGATTCTGGGATGGCTGATCAAGCACTTTGGGTGATTATTAGACAAATCACATTTGATGAGGCCTGAGGCCATGGTGTCCATGTTCCATGTGGCTGGAGTCACTTTGTAAAAGGGGTGGGTGGGCTGGAGAGTCCGAGTTCTGAAGAACGGATTTTAGCCTCTGCAGACCTTGAAGACTTGACCGTTTATGCAGAGCTATGGGGGCTTCCTGAGATTAGATGAAGAGTGGATTCCAGACAATATGAAAAAAGCTACTTTTTCATACCACTGTAATACACTGACTACATGTTTCTACAGAATATTTTTGTTGCTCTCCTTAAGTTAAATTTCAGCCGAAAGGAGGTGGTAAGACAGGAATCTGATCACAACACAGCTATCCTACAGAAGGAAAAGGCATTGATGAGGTCTAAGCACGAAGTCAATTTCAGAACAAGTTGTTTATATGAGGGAAGATGGTGGTCAATGTGGGAGGAAATGGTAGCCCTGATTCTCCTCCTCAGTGACTGATGCATCCAAAGTTGGTGGTTCCCACTTCCCAGGTGGGACAGCAAAATCCAAGGCTCATACCATGGAGCTCCAGAGCCTGAATTAAATACTGAGGTTTAGGAGAGTGAAGTCATGGGCAGTGATGTGTTTTAAACTACCTGTTTCATCCCTGTATTTCCAGGGAGTTCCTTGGAAGGCAAAATGGGCAAACTGCACGTCCCTTATCCTCTGCAGAGGACCCTGCTCCTCCTACACCACAAGCCTGGCTCTGCCCTCTGAGAAAACTCAACAACAGTCTGCCTTCCTCCACGGCCACGTCTCTCCCTTCTGAGAGCGTGGTCCACCTGCCAGTGACTCTCACTGATCCTCTCTGGTAAAAATGACACTGAGCTAAATCTGCCTCTCGTTCAGGATCCCCACCTCAATGAATGAACAAGGAACTACTGCCCTCCACGTGTTCCAGTGGACAAGCTGGGTCCCAGGAAACCTAACATACTTACAAGGCAACAGTTCCTAAACTTCTGTCCCTGCTACAGTCTGCCCTGATCCCTTCTTGTCCAGCGACAACTTCTCCATCCTCCATGGGTAGTGCACACCGGTGAACTTCTGCACTCTTTATTGCACACTAATGTGTAGAAGCAACTCTGGGTCCAAGCTTCTGAGACTATGACACAATGCTGTCATGTTCAGATTTCACCCTTGAGAACTTCGTGATTCATTTATTTTTAAAAACCATCAAAAACTGAAGTCTAATTTTTAAGGGTGGAAAGTTTATTTTGACTCATAATTTGGAAGACTGTAGTCAATAATGATGAGGAGGGTGTGGCAGAAGAAGCTAGAGGCTTGTCACGTTGAAACTGCAGCCAGGGGAAAGAGAAATATGGTGTGTTTTTCACTCTCCTAAAGGAGATGGAATTCTAAGCTGTCCCAAGATCCCAGCCTCCTACTCTGTATAACCTGACATATAGATGGATTCTTTTCATGCATGTAAGGTAAGGTTTCATTATAAATGGGGATGTGTTTGTGTTTGTGTGGTGTGTTTGTTTGTGTTTATGTATGGTGTGGGGGTGTTGTTTTGAGTGTGTGAGTTTGTGTGGTGAATTTGTGCGTTTGTGCAGTATGTGTGTATATGTGTATGGTGTATATGCGTGTGTGATGGTATGTGTGAGTGTGTGTGTATGTGTGGTGAGTAAATGTGCATGTATGTCTTGGGAGTGTAGTAAATGTGTTTGTGTAGTGTGTGTATATGTGTGTATGTGTTGTGAGTGTATGTGTGTGTGGTGAGTATATATGTGTGGGAATATGTATGTATGTGTGTGTATATGTGTGTATGTGCTGTGAGTGTATGTGTGAGTGTGGTGAGTGTATATATGTGAGGAGTGTGTATGTGTGTGTGTATATGTATGATGAGTATATGTGCATATATGTCTTATGAGTGTGTATGTGTGTGTGGTGAGTGTGTATGTGTGTGTGGTGAGTATGTATGTGTTGTGTGTGTGAGTGTGTGTGGTGAGTGTGTGTGTGATGAGTGTGTGTGTGGTGTGTGTATGTGTGTGTGGTGAGTGTGTATGTGTGCGTGGTGAGTATGTATGTGTTGTGTGTGTGAGTGTGTGTGGTGAGTGTGTATGTGTTGTGAGTGTGAGTGTGTGTGGTGAGTGTGTATGTGTTGTGTGTGTGAGTGTGTGTGGTGAGTGTGTATGTGTTGTGAGTGTGAGTGTGTGTGTAAGTGCGTGTGGTGAATGTGTATATGTGTGTGTTCAATCCCTTCTGCACATCACATTGAGTAAGTTTCTCTAACAGCAAGCAGGAGGCTGATTGTCCCACTGGCTATGGAAAAGTGAGATTTCATGTGACCCTGTGAAGATGCGGACCCTGGGGACGGCAATTTTAAGGACCCAAGAGAGCTCAGAAGACGACCCGAGCCCCAGAAGAAACACCCCCAGACTAGAGCCGTAAGATCAGGCTCTGGAGCTGCTGGATAGAGAACTCAGGCTCAGTCCCGGCTCCTGACCACACAGCCTAGGTAACGAATGGGCTTTGGTTCACACAGAAGCTTTCCTTACGTTGTCATTTATCAGCGCCTGTGACTCTCACTGGAAGGCTCCTTGGGGCTAGAGATCTGTTCTGTGTATCCACTGCTTTGTCCTCAGCAGCAAGAGCAGGACTGCTGTGTCGCTGGAGTTCGGGAATGAAGTCAGTCAGGACTGCCTGGCTCCATGGAGGTTTCTGAATTGTAGACTTTTTGTGATCCTGGGAGTCCACAGAGCATCCTGGAACCTCCACCACCACCACCCACACACACCAACTCTTGCTTTCTCCTTCATTCCTCCATTCTTTCATGCTTCTCTTTACCATGCCTCCTCTTGTCTGTTCACTCTGGATCTGAGTCACTTCGTCTGTGACTCCTCCTACGCACCCAGTAGGGAGAGGTGCTTGTGTGCAGGAAGCATGGCAGGTGCCATTTTCTCTGTCCACACAGTAAATTGGCAGTGTTGGCTTTTCCCCTGTACGCAGACCATCCCTGCCACAGCCAAGGCTCCCCAGCACTCAGCGTGGAACCCACAGGGACCTATTGCCAAATTCTTTCTAAATAAAGCCAGCGCCTTTCTCAGGAGCCTTGTGGGGACAGCTGTTAATGCAGTGACATTTTCTACATCATTTAATCTAGCCGGTTAGATTCCGACTCAACCCTCTGTGCAGAGCTTCAGCTGCGTTGATCCATCTGTCTGCTAGTTACCTGTGCTCGGCAGTCTCTCAGGCACCACAAATTCACCATGCCCAAAATATGAACTCATCATGTCTTCCCATCACTCCCTTCTCCGGGGCTCAGTATCTCATCTCCTGGCGTTTACCCACAAGTGTGTAAGCCTCAGAATTGCCTCCTGCCACCCCCTTCTGACCCACCAGCTCTGATCAGTCAAACAATATCCCATAGACCCCAGGCCTTTTCCTCCTTCCTATAATTGCCCCCAACTCAACCACAACACTTAATTCTACCAGAAGCCTCCCAGCCAAGCTTCCCTGCTCTCCTTGCTCATACTGTGGTTTCCTCATGCAGCTCAACCATCATCTTAATGAAAACATAGCCTTCTTCCCTTCCCATGTTTCTCATGGGGAACACTTACTGAGATGGACTTTTGAGGCTTACCCAGCCACTTCTGGTCATCCACTGTCATCTCAATGAGCATCTTGTGACTCCAAACCAGCCTCTGCGTTCTCTCCAGTCTTCCAGCAAAGCATTCCTCACTCCTGAATCTCCCTGAGACTTCCCAGTGGTAGCACACACACACACACACCACAAGCAAGGGTGTGTTCTGCTTTGTCCTCATCACCCAGGTCTCGCCACAGAAGTTTCTAGGGCTCCAGTTAGCATCTCCACTTATTTGCCAGCCATTTGAGCTCAACTTCTTGTTCCGAAGCTAAGAACCTAGATGGGCAAAAGGCAACAGAAACATAAGCTCCCTCATGAACATGGCCATTCTTCAAATGCATTAAGTATGAGTTAAAGTAACATCATGAGTTCAGAGAGAAACTCAGGATATCTATGAAAGAACAATCTACAAAGAAAAACCTAACCTAACTGAATCTTGGTCGGTGTAGACAACTTTGCCTGAGGAAGCTCAAGAAGGGGTTCTCCAAGACAGAAGTACAGAGGACTAATAGAAGTAGAGGAGATGTAGTCAAGGTTTAGTCAAAAATAGAAGTGCATTCAGCCATTTCCACTCTGTAACAATATACCCAGCCTGTACACTTTGTACAGAAAAAAAGGCTTATGTAGCCTATGGGTTTGGATCACTCAAGGGTACAAGAGCAGCATCACCTAAGCTCTGGTGAAAACATGAGGGGCACGCTAATGGCAGGAGTGCATGCCTGGTGTGAAGAAGCCAGAGGTAGAGTGGAGCAAGACTTGTGTTTTAAAGTCACTTGGGTCTCATGAGAACTCCATCGACCCCTTTGGAGGATAGAGATCCCTGTGACCTCAGGATTACTTACGGGGAAACGGCTGCACCCTTAGATGCTGAAAGCAATGGGAAAGCAGAGGTAGACCAGATAGAAAGCCGAAGCGATGATGGAAGAAGACAGGATCTGAGAATTGAGCATAGGATGGACACATAAGGGTCTATCCTAAGGAGATAAGGAAATCATCCGTGGTCTGTTTGAATCCACTTACCATTGCAGGAGTGTTGTTCTGCAGAATGATGGTATGGTATGATGGTCATTAGGACATGTCATGTTCTGAGGGTGCAGGGAGAGAAAAGAGAAATAGCATGTGCTCGACAGAGGTCATTGGTACATCTACACATGGAGTACTATTCAGCTATCAAAAACAAAGACACCATGGATTTTGCAGGCAAATGGATGGAACTTTAGAATATCATCCTGAGTGGGGTAACCCAGAGCCAGGAATACATGTATGGTATGTATTCACTTATAAGTGAACATTAGCCATAGAGTGCAGGACAACCAGGCTACAATTCACAAGCCCAAAGAACTGGGTAATAAAGAGGATATGTAAATCTCACCCAGGAGGGAAAGCTAATAATGGTCATCACAGGTGGATGGAGAAAAGGAACTAAGTAAAAGATGGGGCAGAGATAGTAATCAGGTGTGAGAGGCAGGGTGGGAGAGGGCTGGGAGTGAAAATGGAAAGAAGTGGGACATCTCTGGTGACAATCTGCAGGCCTGGGATTGGAGAGGATAGGAGTCATCTATGGGGGTGATCCTAGCTGAGAGTCCTACCAGAAGGGGATATAGAGACTGAAGTGGCCACCTTCTGCAGTCAGGCAGGGCTTCAGAGGAGGGAGAGAGATATCAATCCACCCACAAAACCTTCAACTCAAAATGTGTCTTGCCCACAAGATGGATGGATGGGTCAGTGAATAGGTATATGGATGGATGGATGGATGAGTGGGTAGGTGGATGGATGGATGGATAGATGGATGAATGGATGAGTGGGTAGGTGGATGGATGGATGGATAGATGGATGAATGGATCAGTGGGTAGGTGGATGGATGGATGGGTCAGTGAATAGGTATATGGATGGATAGATGGATGGATCAGAGGGTAGGTGGATGGATGGACAGATGGATGGATGGATGGATGGATGGATGGATGGATGGATGGATGGATGGATAGATGGATCAGTGGGTAGGTAAATGGATGGATGGATAGATGGATCAGTGGGTAGGTTGATGGACAGACAGATGGATGGATGGATGGATGGATGGGTGGATGGATGGATGGATGGATGGATGATGGATGGAAGGATCAGTGGGTAGGTAGATGGATGGATGGATGGATGGGTGGATGGATGGATGGATAACACATAACCCTACAGATCTCAGATCCTACAGGCTGTGCATTTTCAACATATTTTTAGACAAATTGATCCAAGTTATGAATTCTGCCCCATTGCAACGGACAGAGAGTGAAATATTTAACAGACAAGGAACAAAAGAAAAATAGCATTTTATGCACATTAAGCCAGACTGTGGTTTTATTGTAAGAACTGCGGGGGGGGAGACAAATCAAGAGATCCCTAACGGTGGGGTGATGATGGTGGTGGTGATGGTGATGATAGTGGTGGTGGTGATGGAGATGATGATAAATAATGATTCCATTGTGTGCCTCCCATGGAATCATTGCCTCCCTGACAATTTATAAACTACATGAATCATCTTTAGTTCTTTATTTCATTTACAGATAGAAAAATTGAGGCTCAGAGGAGGTAAGAGACTGTCCCATAGCCAACAACTTGTAGTGGAGGAATTCCAGTTGACACCAGAAGCCCCTAATATCCAGGCAGAACTGCCACTCAGGTTAGAGGGTAGCAGGTACAGTAAGCCAGACATGGAAAGACATAGCTATTCCACAGACAGTACGTTAATGAAATATTTAGAAGTCTTCCTGAATGAAGAGTGGTGAACATTACAATCTGGGAAGGGAGGAGGAAGGGGAAGGGTGCTGCAAGCTTGTGATAGATTCTGAGGGATGTGCAGACAGTGTGTTCCACTGATGAGGTCACCATGCTCCAGGGAATAGAAGCAAATCCACAGACACAGAGACAGCTCTGGTTAACTGAGTGGGTCACAGAACAGAACAAAAAGACATGATGTGGGAAAGGGACTTGTCAGGTGGGAAGGAAATAAGTGAAGGTGACAGTTACCAGAGTTCCACACATAGTATATATCATATATTATATTGATATATTACACACCATATATGCACATAAATATATACATGTATGCACATATACATAGATCTGAATGGAACTGCCATGAGAACACAAAATTAAAAAAAAGAGAGAAACTAGGTAGAAACATGGTGCCTACTGTGTGCTTGTATTGCTCATGCCAACAGTGTGTAGATTTCATGTAAACTGACCAGTTTCCTTTAAAGTAATGGGGACAGTTTTCGGTGACCCTGAGACTCCTAAACTTTCACTTGTGTCTGACCTCTGATGTCTGTTCTTTTGGTTACCCCACAGTTTTTCAGGCTGCCAACTATTGCCTACCCTAGAAACACAGGAGTTTTTAAACCTGTATTGGGTGTCCCTTCTGTCTCCTGTTCTCCCTTGATTAAACTGGGATCTGTGTCAAACACTCTCCACATCGATGTGCATTTCACCAGTGCATGAGAACTCCTTCATGGATAGAGGGTGGTCACAGGTTGGCCATGCTCAGGTATTAAAATCGAGCTATAATAGACGACAGGTTGCAGAGATGTCCATTCTACAACAACACTGTGTAAACATCAGTCTATTCTCCAGGCTCCGAAAGGCACCGGGTTGGCCCACACTTCTTCTCATGCTGTGCAGGGATTGACAACTGAACCTGGAAGTCCAGGTCATGATCATCACTGCGAGTTCACCCGAGTGGGGAAAACGTGCTGAGGTTTGGGAGATTCTAGCTTATTCCCAGAAAGAGCATGCTGACGAATACACCAGTCACTATTCCAAGATGCCTGCCAATGGGGATCCCTTCAGAACTGTGTCGCCCTGCCCCCAAGCTCTCACTGTGGAAGTCAGCAAACAGAATGGCGGATAGACATTGGTGGGAAAACAACCAGACATCATGGGGAGGGGAAATCATGGTAGAACAAGGACTCATGTGTCCCTGTTCTTATTCATGGTGTTAATGTCCCTGTTCTTATTCATGGTGTTAATGCCTGTTGGGTTTGAAGTTCCCTAGCTGGGGGAAAAGCCCCAAATATGGTGCTGTGAATTTCTTGGGAAGGGCTATCCTGAGTTTTCAGAAAATCAAAGTCTGTCACAGCAGAGAAATTACCAAAGAGAGCTGGGCACACGAAGCAGGCAGTGTGTGTGTGTGTGTGTGTGTGTGTGTGTGTGTGTGTGTGTGTGTGTGTATGAGAGAGAGAGAGAGAGAGAGAGAGAGACTCCTAATGCCTGCGTGAATAATTCCAAATCAAACATATTCACATTATTAACTTTTTAAAGTTTATTAGTCTCAGTGCTAATGAACTCATTCATCCCTGGCGAAAGCACACGGCTCCCTAATGGAATGTCGATAGATGGATAGATCTGCAGCAGAGTGAACGAGGCCAACGGACAATGCCAAATTCCACTTGGCGGCAGCGACTGGAAAGGGGCGATCACTTCCAAAGAGACGCTTGGACACAGCAGCCTGTGACAAGAGCGCTGCAGGCTGGCATGTCTGTAGATCAGGATCACTTGGCGTCCAGCGACCGAACTTGAGAGAGCCACCAAACCTTCCTAAGACTTGGTTTTATCTCGGCGTACACAGGAGACAGGTCTAGTTCATTCCAGGCATTCTTCTAGGCTGTCCTTAACTTTCACAGGAATGACCGTGTGTGTACACGTTTGCACGCCTGCTATCTTACCCATGAATGTCTGCCTACTCCAACTCTGGCTCATTCTCTGCAGATCAAATTAACTTGGCTCCTCAGGAGATATTATGCCACAGGTTATGGGTTTTAATTTCTGACCTGTTCCAACATTGCCCAAGTTCAGAGTTGTAATGAGTTTTCTAACCTGCATTGGTTTGTGTCAGCCTGCGTGACAGCGCATTGAGCACACTACAGAAGATTGTAAAATGGAATGGTCTTTAAAAAAAAAAACACACACACACACTATAAGTCGGCCTTCCTTTCTTTCAATTATCAGTTTTGAAAAGCAGCCCAAACATGGGCACACTCCTGGCGATGTGCTCTGAACTGCCCAAATTAATTCTTCAATATAAACTTCCTGTCCAGATACAATGACAGTTTTTTTTTCCTGTGTTACCTGAAATCTTTGAAAATGTGCAACAGCTAGCAAGCTGGGGTGTTTTCTCCTTGCTGCTTCATTACCGAGCTAAAGCAAAAATAATAATCGTAAAAAAAAAAAGCTTTTGCTTCTGGACCACATAAATTATCTCCAATTTTCCTCATTATTTTCTTCTGCAGGGCATAAGGAGATTGCCTGTGGTAAAATATGTATCAGTACAAAACAAATAGAAAACAGTTTAAATCACTGAGGTATTTACCTTTTTATTTTTTAAAAAAATAGACATTTTAATCCTATTAACGGTAAATTATATTACCTAGTGTAAAGGCTGACATGAAAGAAATATTTGAAGCCTGCAGTTAATTATGATACCAAGTGACACATAATATTTATGCTCCTCTTGTGTAGCCTGAATGATTTTTCTTTCACTAACTGTGAGTCACGCACTGATTGAAGTCTTGAAACCAACACTAAGACGGACTACAGACATGCCTGCCATCCCCGCCTCAGTCAATGGATAATTAATGCTACAAGGCCTTGCCATTGTGTATCCCTTTATGGTTCTAATTGTGCATAGAGGAGGGGAAAAAATCTTCCAACAAAGTCCTTTCATTTTCGGTCTCTATCCCAGTGAATGGATGAGAATTCTACATGGACTCAGCAAGCCTGGAATCCGCGAACAAATGTCTATGCAGAACGGCTGCATCTCCGTGAGGGTGTTGGCTGTCTCTACGAAGTCTGAGGCATCCCTGAATGCCTAAGTCCTCTTTGAGGCAACCGAGACCTTCAACGGAATCGAGTGTCTCAGATATCAATGAGTATTCCTACTGGACACAGAATCAAATATGAGCTGCTAATCTGTTTGCTGAGTACCTGGTGAGGGGCTGGGTAGTCTCAGAGAAATAGATGGAAGATGTGGTACCTTCCTGCTAGGTTACCGGTCACCTGTGACCAACCCTAGGATGAGGTAGCCTGGAGGTTACATTCAGAAGCTAAGAGTATGAAGGCCTAGGCAGGACCACCGCTGAGCAGGGAAGCAAGCTCTTTCGTTCACACATAAAAGCTTTGGCCTGAAATGATCACGACAGGTTATATTAGCCTTGTAACAGTGGCAGGGATACCCCACTGTCTCCTATCAGTGGCCCAGCGAATGTGCTGTTGTAGCCCAGTGGTAGCTCTCCACAGGGCATTCAAACATCCCATTTTTCACTCTGCAAGAAATAGACATTTCCCATAACTCTTTGGTTCCATTCTCAGCTTCATTCATTCATCTCATGACTCGCAGCCCCTTCCCCAAAGGGACTCAGTAGATGTCTCATTGATGATGGTGTTAGGCCTTTGATCTAAAGAGGTTCCCACTAGATAGTACTTTGCAATGGGAAGAAAACAAAGCCACAAGGTTAGTTGGCTCTGATCACTTATTGTTTCTATGTGACATATGCTGGACTGGTTGCACATATCATGAACGTACCACAAATATGACCTAACTACCTGGGACTTGAAATAACAAGAGGTGCAAACTTGCTGAACCCCTGTGACTTACACAATGCTGTACATGCAGGTCCTCACCTGCCAGTCCTCATCTGCCCTCACAGTCAGTTTGCAAAGTCAGCAGGGGTTCCCCGTACATAGCTTAGATTCACACTGAAACTGAGGCAGAGAGGCTAGGAATCGTCCTGAAGAATCAACAGCCAACAGCAAGCTGAAGAATTCAAAGGCGGACAGGGGTTCGGTCTGACCCGTGCTTATTTCTCATTGATACTTTAGTAGTTTATTGCAACAAAATTGTCACACAAACACTAACAACTGAGTGAAAGCAGGGAAACTTAATTGCAAAATCCATTCCCAGTCAGTGACGTTATTCTACCAGTCCTCATTCAGCTGGAAGACGTTCGGAACATTTAATAAGAATTTCAAATTATAATCAGATACATTTTTATGGAGGTGTGATTTACATTTTGTGAACACACAGATTGTACTTAAGAATACTACCATTGGTAAGAGTCCACAGTGTGCATATCTAGGCTCTATCATCATGGGAACCACGTCCATGTCCCAGAGCACGTGTCCGTGGGTCTTCCTGGTCATTCTTTGTCTATATGTGGGCGGTCACCATTTGATTCCTCTTGGGTCACTTGTATATGCCTGGGTCCCTGTGGATTTTATATGACTGCATTTGCTTTCTATTCTCATCATACCCAGTCGCTGTACATTGGGTGGGTGTGATTCGGAGATTTTATATGTGTGTTTTCATTTCTGCACCCAAGGCAGCGAATTCCTGTTACCACAAGGGCATCTTGTTTTCCCACTTAATAACTGTCTCTTCTCCCTCCTCTATGAGCCCCAGAAACGCTTTTCCAAACTTTCCCATTTCAACGCTCTGTAGAGGGAAACACAGGATGAAAGTTTTGCCTTGGCTTCTTCCACATAGTACGAAGGCCTGGAAATCCTCACAAACCTCCCTGTCTATCGACAGCTCATTCCTCTTACTGAAAGACAGGTGGCTTATGTGTGCGTTACTTTGCTTAGTCATAAATATACTGAAGAAGCTACAAACTATTTCTGCTTTGGAATAAGCCTTGGGGCAGGAGGTAAGGGAAAAGGCCATCTCTAACATCTCTGTTCTTTTATTCTAACAGTCCCTCCAGCCCCCGGAAGAACTGACCAATTGTCAAGTTGTGGAGTCATATTGAAATGGAATATTTAGGGTGTAGTTCTTTAACTGTAAAGCTGTTGTCCTGGGTTAGATTACCAGCAAGAGTGTCTCACATCCAGAGCAGAATTTGACCTTGTCATGGTCATAAGTGCACCTCTCTCTTCAGCTTATTCTGCCTGTCCTGGATGGTAACACCTCTTGTTCAGGCTTTGGTGTGAGTATTCTCTCCCAAGGTAAGCTTGACCACATCTCTGGTGAATTTTCTAACTAAACTCTACGTTTAGAAGAGAGAAGGTTTTGTGTGCCAGTGCTAGTGGCCTCTGTGGTCTGCAAATGCTCCCCACCGCCAAAAAAGAGCCCAGTCATTTGTTCAATTAGAGGCGCCACATAAGCTTTTGAACAGTATTTCATTATAATTTGGATGAAGTCCACTTGGACAATTTCTTTCTTTATAAATGGATTTTTTTTAGTGTCAACTCTTAAAACTCTGCCTATACCTAGGTATCAAAAAAAACAAACAAAAACAAAACAACAACAAAAAAAACAAAAACAAAAACAAAAAAAACAATTTTCTGGTATTTCTTTTCTAAAAGATGTACTTGTTGTGTTGCATTTTAATCCATAATATCTCTACTCCTTCATCTTCACTTAAAATTTATGTAAGTGGACTTAGGTTAACATTCTCTCTGTCTCTCTGTGTCTGTCTCCTTCTTCCTCTCCACCTCCCCTCCCTCTCCCCCTCAGTCTTCCTCTCCCCATCTGTCTTTCCGTCTCCCTTTCCCTCTTTAGCCTTGTGTCTCTGACCAGCGAAGAAGGGAGAAGAGTGAAGGGTTGCATGCTATAGCAATTCGAAAACATCGTCTCACTGCCTGTGGGGTTCCATTTATAGTCTTTCTAACTATCACGCGCCCTCTCACACGTCTGTTTTCATCAGATGCTCTATCACATGGCAGCGTCCGCAAAAACATCACGTGACCCGACTGGCTTGTTTACAACACCAGAAAGCTGGGGACCGAACCCAGGGCCTTGGGCTTCCTCGTAATGCTCTCCGTGTTAGCAGGTACACAGCAATGTCTGTTAGGGTTGGCTCCGTTTCACCGCCGTGAGTGAGGAAACCTCGCCTCCGTTAAGGTTCCTTTCTTCTGCTCTTTAAGGCATCTGTAGGTAGCGGATGCATCTGGCAAACTGCCGATCCTGATGCACGACCTTGCGCTCCACAAAGCTCAAGCTTAAGATCCCTTCAGTCGAGTTCCAAAACACAGGGACAAACATCTCACAATGGTTTTTATAATTTGGTGCTGTATTCGCAGCTGTCCAGGGGTGTTTGTGGCCCACAGATCACAGCTGGAGATTTCTGATAGAATTTTGGGCTTATTATAATATTAAGCTGCATACATATCAGACAATATTAGAGTATTTGTTTTAATCATGAAATCGGATGTGTAGGAAACTCTCAGAAAAGGACAGCTGACCATAAACCCTTGTGATTCTTCTCGTCCGCTGTCGCTGTCGCTGTCGCTGTCGCTTCTTCAGGACCCAGGCTCATGGCTTCACCGCTGTTAAGTCTTTGAAGAGCTGTCACTGGTGAGTCTTTGATCGGACTGTTAACAACAGATTCCATCTGTTTTCCTGTCTTTGGAGAGTGTTTTTTTTTTCCTTTACTCTGAGTGATGATGGTCTGCCTGCACGCCCAACTCCAGAGGAGCTGCCCTCATCTCTCAGAAGGCCTGAAGATGCCCTTTTGCTTCCCTCTGGCACTGTGATTTCAGGTGTGTTTTCATCAGTGTTAAAACAAAATAGAACCAAAAACACCGAAACAACAACAACAAAAAGATCTGTTGCAGTAAAATTGAAATAAAATCTTTCTTTTATCCTGCACTAGGTCCAGCACCGTAGTGCCCCAAGACATCTGTTAGATTTCTTCATCTCAGTCAGCAAAGCATCTCACCCGCCTAGGTCCATCCCTTATCACACTGCCGATGGCTTCACTCTGAGTCTGGCAACAATCTCTCTATCCATCTAGTCCCCAAGGCAGGTTGCCACCATGCCAGACATACACATCCCAATTCTGTGGCAGCCCAGTATCTCCAGCCACCACACTCTCTCTTGAAATCAATTAAATCGCCACATGAAAGAACACCAGCACAATAACCTCTGATCCAATTGTTAATACATAATTGCCCACCTAGACACACAAAGCCCTGTACACACCCATCCCTTAAGAACATTTGTAACAACCTGTAAATGTGCAGAGAGGAATCTTAACATCCGCCTCCATGTTCTGTTGGCTGCTTCTCCCCCTCTCTCTTCCAGTCTCCTCTCTAAAACTTTTCTCCCGCCCATCCTTGCTTCTCATCCAATGACAGGCCTCATTCTATCTTCGCCTGTATAATGACATCATCCTACAAAGAATCAATGCTGTTGTAAGTATACCTGAGGGGGAAGAAAACAAAAAAGGGGGAAAAAAAAAGACACGACTTAAAAAGTTTCTAAAAAAGCATTACTAGATTGAGAAGAACAAACTTTAAGAAATGTATACGGTTGTAAATTGTCCAGCCCTTACTATAATTCATATGTTGTTTACATACAACAATGTATCAATAATGCAGAAGAGCAAAATAACATGATATACACTGAGGGGAAGTCTGCTCAATGTAACAGTCTCAGAAATGACATGCGTTCTTTTTTAAATGAATGGGCCAGGACATGGAAACATAATTTAAACATGGATTACAATGTGTTTGAAGAGCTAGAAATAAATGGACATATTAAGTAGAGAGATTTAAAGAATAATAAAATCACGAGCAAGCCACATCATCTTGGATGAATGAGCTTGGGAAACTGTGGAAGAGGAGGCAGGAAGGATGTAAGTGCCAGAGGGGATAGAGGACACCAGGAGAACAGGGTCCCTAAATCAACTGCACAAAGCTCTGAGGAACTCACAGAGACTCAGGCAGCATGCTCAGGTCTTGCATGGGTCTGAACCAGGTCCTCTGCATGTATATTTATGGCTTCTACTTCAGTGTTTTGATGGGATTCATGGGTATGTGAACCAGTGGATCATTGATTCTTGTCCCTTCTCTTGGGCTCTTTTCCGTTTCTTTGTTGGTTTTTATCTAATTCCAATGTGTTAGTTTCATTTTTTTCCTATTGTATTTTCTTTTATTTTATTGCCATCCCTCAGAAGCCTATTTGTTGTCTAATGAGAGGCAGGAAGAGGGGTGGATCTGGATGAGAGGAAGTGGTGAGGAAGAACTGGGGAGAATAGAGAAGGGGAGACCACCATTAGGGTGTATTGTGTGAGGAAGTCTAGTTTCAATAAAAGAAAAAAGCTAAAAGTAACTACAGAAATAAAATCAATGTCATAAAACCGAAGATTAGATATTATAGAAGAAAAGCTGGCCATCTTGAAGCCGTAACAACCCAAATGAAAAAGGAATAGGCAAGGAATGCATTAAAAATACAAAGACAATCAGGAGGTTGTGGGTCAACCCAACTAGAGAGAAACAATGATAATTCCAACAGACTTCTCAAAAACAACACAAGCCAGGATCACTGGCAAGGCACCTCTGAAGTACAAAAATAAAGGGAATAGAAAGGGGAGGGAATAATGAAGACATGAGGTTCTTGGTTTTTTGTTCTTGTTGTTGATTTTTTGTTTTGTGTTGTGTTTTGCTTTTGTTTTGGGATTTTGTTTTCGTCATTATTTTGGTTGGTTGTTTTCTGTTTGTTTTGTTTTGTTTTGTTTTGTTTTTTCTTGCTTCAAGATTTCTGGTCAATCCAGAGCCAAATTATTTTCGGGCATACATGTTGCAGACATACAAGTTGGTTTTCGGTTGTTTCCTTTTCCATTTTGTTTACAGCTTCTCTTTGTTTTTTCTCTTGTGGTATATGGGGATCCCTGTGCTCAAGATTTGCAGAAAGTTTGGATTTATTCATCACTCTATGGACATGATAACTATATAGATAAGTATAAAAGAATATTTTCTTATTATTTAAATTCCTTTGAAAGATATTTAAGTCTTTAAGGCAAACATAATGATTTTGGAGTCAGGTATCTGCCTATATTATCACAAGTCAGAGAGAAAAATTAAATCTATAACTTAAGTTCTTGTGTGTGTGTGTGTGTGTGTATAGTACACTTGTGTGTAAATGTGTGTGTATGTGTGTGTATGTGTGTATGTGTGTGTGTGTGTATATAGTACACTTGTGTGTAAATGTGTGTGTATGTGTGTGTATGTGTGTATGTGTGTGTGTGTGTGTGTGTACATATGAGTATGAAGGCTAGCGGTCTATCTCATGTCATTTCTATTCTCGAGAGCCATTGACATTCAATATTGAATTAAAGCCTGTCACTGGGACCTAGTGCCCTTGTCTGGGAACTCTACGCATACCTCTGCCTCCACAGTGCTCAGAATGCAAACACATCCCACTGCACTATAATTTTTATGTGGATAGTGGGGATCGATGATCAGTTCTCATGCTCGCACAGCAAGCACTTTGCTGGCTAAGCTATCTCCTCAGCCTCTATAATATTCTTACACCACACAGGAGGTAGTAAGGCACCATTTGAAGTTTTATACTACACATCATTTCACTATAGCATTCAAATGTACCAATGTATCATAATTGGCAAACCAACACAAGATATAACATGTAATAATAAAGTGCTCAAATAATCAAAAAGGCAACAGAAAAAGACAAACTACGTGTGGCACTTTAGGAGATAAATACCAATATAATATAATTAAAACACTGTATCGATAGTTATACTAAGTGTTAACTGTCTAAATACTCAAATAAAAGACAGAGATTGTCATGTGGGCATTATACAGTTTCATCTAGCTATGCTCTCCCGATTAAAAAAAGCTAATTAAGAATAATGACAATTTAGATAAAAGTTTAAAAAAACGGAAAATAATATGCGATACAAACAACAATCTTTTTAAAATGTAGGTAAAGTGTTAAAAGAGATGGCTTGTCAGTTAAGAACAGTTGCTGCTCTTGCAAATGACCCAGGTTCAGTTCCCAGCACCCAGACAACAGCTCATGACTGCCTATATCCTCTGGTTACAGAAGATCCTGTGCCCTCTCCAGACATCCACGGGTACTTGTGTACACATGGTTCACAAGCACTCACACATGTTCACACACATATGCCATAATAAGACTGAGGCCAATTCATAGAGGACACAGAGTTTTACAAACCCAGTGACAGTTTCAAACATGCAATGCAAACATTGACTGGGCTGCAGGGAAATTAGCAACTAAAGCCCAAGCAGGGATTACCAATCCTCACCAGAAAGCTGCTGACCATACCCAGTGTTACCAACACCAGTACAAACACACTGAGACAGTTTCGAACATTCTTAAAAGCCAATTTGACACCATCGTTTGACAGCACAGATGCTTCAGAAATATTTCAACAAGTTAGTTAGGAAAAAAAAGAATTAAGAGAAACCCAAATCTGAAGATATTACGATAATACACACAAATGATCGGGGTCTGGAAAAAATATTTTAAATTGGTAGGATAAGTAAATCAGTTTAGTTTGATTATAGGACACAAATATTCCAGCACAAACTGTTTCTCTGTAGAGCAGCAACACATACTGGGAATTCCAAAATAATCAAAACAGCATTATGTTGGAAAAGGTGTAAGTGTACAGATGTTTGCAATAATGCCAAGATATGTAATGCTTATAAATTAGTCCTACAACAGATATGAAGGAATTGTACACAAGGATCTATAAGACATTCATGTGAAAGCTGAACATGTCAAGAGGAGACTTACAGTCCCAGTCAAAGTACCAGCAGGGTTCTACAGAAATCAACAGTTCGAATATATAATATATATTACATGATACAGTCCTTTTAAAATGTAGATAAATGCCAGAGAAATAGCTTGTCAGTTAAGAACAGTTGCTGCTCTTGCAATGTGTGTGTGCATGTGCGTGTGTGTGTGCGTGTGTGTATGCGTTTGTGTGTATGGCTGTTATGTATAGATAATAGATCAATGTTACAGAAAGAGTCAGGAGGTGAATATAGACATATATTGCCAAGTGAACTTTGAATATATAATAAGGAAGACCAATAGAAGAGTTAATTAGTTTTTTTCTAATAAACAGTACAAGAAAATGAAAAAAAAATTTAAGGATGTCAAGAAATACCTCGACTATAGAGAAAAATTGAACTCCAGTGAGTCATGTACCTAAATATAAAACTTCAAGCTACAAAAGTCTTCAGAAGAAAACATAAAGGAGATCTTTGAGCCCTTGGGAGCTAAGAAAGGTTCCCCCACACACTTTCTTTAATCTCAGTGCCAAAAACATGGTCCATAAAAGGAAAAAAAAATTAGTAAGTCAGAATCATGAAAATTAAGAACTTCTGGCCTTCAAAACCCATCCTTTGGAGAACTAAGAGACAAGATACAGGCTGGAGCAGAGTCCTTCCAACTGTGGACCTCAGATAGGGCACGTATCTAGAACGGTCTAAAAATTCACAAACCTGAAATCAATTATAAGAAAACAAATTATCTAGTTTAAAAAAAAATAACAAAAGGATTCTACAAACACTTTGGTAAAGACATGCAGATACCCAAAATATTAACAAAAAAAAAAATCTGTGACTATGGTCATTGGGAAATACAAATTAAAACCATAAGCAGAAACTGCCACGCTGTTAGAAAGCTGACTGGACCCAGTGTTCCCAATTCACGTACATCATCTTCCTAAATCACTTTGAACACCCTTGAAAGCCAATCATTTAGATGGAGATGACTCGGCAGCAGATCAAAGAACTTGCCCGGCAGCCCAAGTGTGATATCCAGAACCCATGTAAGAAGACGATTGGACTGGGAGGACTCCATTGCGCAGTCGCAGTACTCCTTCACTGCGATTAGAAGCAGAGATGAAGAGAGAGCTGGCTAACGATTGGACTGGGAGGACTCCATTGCGCAGTCGCAGTACTCCTTCACTGAGCTACACTGCACAGCAGCCAAAAGAAGACCCCGTGTCCAGGCAGAGATGAGACTGGATTCCCCAAAATTCCCCTAACCTCCACATGAGTACATGTACCCCCACCGGAGTGGGGGCAGAGACATAAATATTTTAAAGGGTCAATTATTCACTTCCTCATGGCCCAATATCCCCATCCCTGGATAATTTACCTGAGAAAAATGTCAGCATGCATCCACTAAGAAGAGATACACACTTGCAGTGTGGCCAAAAAACTGGATACAAGTCCGCTGCCCACCAGCTGGAAGAGGGTAAGGCGCTGTGTGGTAGTGAAGATTACACAGCAACTGGGGGTGGGGCGGGAGTGACAATAAACAGGACACACACACACACACACACACACACACACACAGACCTGAGTCTCAAATGCATGGTGCTGAGAAAACAATAAAGGCACACACAAAGTGTTCCGAAGGGTTTATATGAAGTTCCCACAAGCAGCGCTCCTGAAGAATGAACAATGCTTTGGGAAACACATATGTGCTTCTAAAGTCATGAACTGCACACACAGGGAATCTGGTATTTCAGCTCAGTAAATGTCATTTTTTCTTTAGTTACTTTTTTAAAGATTCACTTTACAACCCAATTGCTGCCCCCACCCCTGTCTCCCTCACACACACCCTCATCTCCCCTCCAGTTCTCTTCTGAGAGGATAGAGGCCCCTCCTGGGTATCCCTCAACTCTGGCACATCACGTTTCTGCAGGGCTAGGTGCATGCTCTCCTCCTCCAGACAAGGCAGCCCAGTTAGGACGAGGGATTCCACAGACAGGCAACTGCTTTAGGGACAGCCCTACTCCAGTTGTCTGGGGACCCACATGAATACCTAGGGACACATCTCTACATATATGTGCATGGTGAGGGGATGGGGATAGGTGTGTGTGTGTTCTTGTGTATGTGTGGTCTGGTTGTGTGTGTGTGTGTCTGTGTGTGTATGGGGTATGTGTGTGTGCATGCATGTGTGTGTGTCTGTGTGTATGTGGTGTGTTATATATTACATATATTATGTCTGTGTGGTGTATGTGTGGTGTGGTGTGTTACATGTGTTATGTCTGTGGTGTATGTGTCTGTGTGTGTGCATTTGCATGTGTCTGATCTTCCTCTGTGTGTGTGTGTGTGCGTGTGTGTGTGTTTTTACTCATTGTTTTAAAATTGTTACTTTTCACCAATAATACCAGAGGAGAGGGGTTCTAAAAAGAAAATCCTTAATTATATCCTTTCTTTAAAAGGCCTAAATTATAATAAGAACATCTCCTCATCACCACATCACCGATAACTACAGCTCTCAGACTCATCTCAGTTGGAAGTCCACTTTGTCACCAGCATCGCAGGCAGGGCCGATGTTTAGAACCAGGGCCAGTGATAACGCTCAGGCTTGGAGTCAGAAACTCTTAAGATTTTGGGCAGGTGCTCATGGCTTCTGAGTCCTTGTGTCTTTGGCCAGAGAACTCAGAGAACTCATTGTACCACCCTGCCTTCCTTGCTGTCTTGCTAGAGGGCCAAGCAGCTGGCTGGGCATAAGGACCTTCATACACAGACCACAGACTACACAGTTCAAAGAAGCCTCTGCCCCGTGTGTTTGAAGAGCCGTCCAGAACTCTGACCATGAAAAACTACAGAGCATGTCTATGAATTTAAACTGGTAATATGATGGCATGCATGTATAAGAGAACATATATTGAGATAGGAGGTGCAAGGAGTACAAATTTAACAGTAATGCAGACTTAGGAAAAATATGTGTATGGTGTATTCTATTGAGGCTGTGGATCCTGGTACCGTTTGAATCTTGAAGCTAAGTACTAGAGTATGTTTTTTATATTTATATATTTATATAGTATATTTTAAATATATTTAAATATTTTATTAATAATTTAAACTAAATAAGTTACTTATAAATAATTTTAAATGATAGATTCAATGTTTAAAAAATTCAAAATAAATTTAAATTAAACATTTAAATATTTATACATTATCTATACTCTTTAAACCTGAAACACAGTCCTTTTCATCCAGCTCAAAACTCTAAAATGCAGAAAACCCTAGGACTCAGAGAGTAGGATCTAGGGTTCTTGCCCCCCTCCTCTCCCAGACTTTCCAAACAGCAGGCTTGTATCTCACCACAGGGCCTGGAGTTGGAGGAAGCCTGGATCCTGCCTCTCCCTTCTTCTGCTTATGATACTTGAAAACCCTTCAGTCATCATCAAGCATGGGTTTGTTCCTTGTTTTTCTGGGTTTGGCATCAAAGTCTATTTCTTTTCCATCCCTTCCTGGTATCATTTTTGGTTGAATGTGGGTATAGTTCCTGTGTGGTGGTCTCCAAACTCCACCCAAGGATATCTGGAACAAATTTATACTCACATGCATTCTCTTTAATTTCAGTTATTAGATTCCAGGAGGCAGGAAACATGTTCCTTTGTACATGGAAACCTTCAGAACAGTCAACTGGTGAGCACATTATATAAATCTATGACTGTTTCTCTATAGTACAGCTTGGTGACCCTTCCAGTTTTTGTTCAGGATTGTTTCAGTTAACCTGAGGATTTTGTTTTTCCATATTCAGTTGAGAATTGTTCTTTCAAGGTCTGTAAAAAAGTGTGTTGGGATTTTGATGGGACTTGCCTTGAATCTGTAGATTGCTTTTGATAAGATGACCATTTTCACTATGTTAATCCTGCCAATCCATAAGCATGGGAGATCTTTCCATCTTTTGAAATCTTCTTCAATTTCTTTCTTCAAGGAATTTGAAGTTCTTATCATACAGGTCTTTCTCTTGCTTGGTTAGAGTTACACCAAGATATTTTATATTATTTGTGGCTATTGTGAAGGGTGTTTTCCTGATTTCTTTCTTGGCTTATTTATCTTTTGGATAACTGAAGGTTTCTGATTTCTTTGAGTTAATTTTGTATCCAGCCACTCTGCTGAAGGTATTTATCAGCTGTAGGAGTTCTCTGGTAGAATTTTGGGGTCACTTGTGTATATCATCATATCATCCTCAAGAACTACTGGTGGGATGACCATCCCTGATCTCAACCGTAGTGCAGAACAATAGTCATAAAAACTGTATGGTATTGGTATCAGACAGGTCGATCGATGGAATCGTATTGAAGACCCAGAAATAAACCAACACACCTATGAACTCTTGAATTTTGACAAAGAAGCCCAAACCATACAATAGAAAAAAAAAAAGCATCTTTAACAAATGGTGCTGGTCTAATTGGATGTCTGCATGTAGAAGAATGCAAATAGATCCATAATTATCACAAAACTCAAGTCGAAATGGATCAAAGACCCCACCATAAAAACAGATACAGTAAATCCAACAGAAGAGAAGCTAGGAAAGAGCAGCAACAAACTGGTACGGGAGACAACTTCCTTAACAGAACACCAATGACTCAGACTCTAAGAGCCACAATTGACAACCTCATGAAACTGAAAAGCTCTATAGGGAAAAGGACAAAACAGCAACCTACAGATTAGAAAGAATCTTCACTAACCCTATATCCAACAGAGGGCTAAAATCCCAAATATGTAAGGAACTCAAGAAGTCAGACACCAACAAACCAAACGACCCAATTAAAAATGGAGCACAGAGCTAAACAGAATTGTCAACAGAGGAATCTCAAATGTCTGAGAAGCACACATACACACACTCACACACACACACACACACACACACACACTCACAGACACACACACATACATACATTCACAGACTCACACTCACAGACACACACACATACACACACATACACATTCACAGACCCACATACACACACACACACACAGATACACAGAGAGACACACACAGAGATACACATACACACATAGGCACACACAGATGCACACACTCACAGATACACACACACTTAGATACACTACACATACAGACACATACAGAGACACACATACACACAGACATACACACTGAGAGACACTCACACACACACGTACAACTATGTTTGCATCCATACACACAATACACACACACATACATACACATGTAAAATATTAACTAACTAATTAATTAATTAAAATGATGATGAATAAAGATGTATGTGAAATGGTCCTTACTGGGGACTCTGAGGCTGTCTGTGTGGAAAGACGAAAAAGAACTCTGTTTTCAGCTCTGCTGTTCCCCCACCGTTCCAAAGCACTCGTGTTTAAGCTATCACAGACTCAGAAGGTGTCACGTTGTCACTCTGTGCAGGGATCATCCGGCCCATGGATTCCTCCCGCTCACCATATGAGAAGTAATGGTGAATCTGTGGGAGATGAGAAGCTGCCCATGGTGGGAGGCTCCAGAGCTCCAGCTGGAGTCCTCTATTTCAGTTGGATATTCTTAATTAGTGAACTGGGAGGTTTCATTTCTTGGTGTGAATCCCATTCTAGCCATGGCGTGCATCTGCCACGGCATCCTCTCTACCAACCCCCTCCTTGCCGGTGCTGGAGCCCTGGCTTTGGGGAAGTTGTCTGCCTATGTGTAATGAGTATGCTTCTCGTGTCTGTACTCATCAAAGCCCCTGAGCTCTGGGTTGTGTCTTTAGTCCTTACAGACCATTTAAAGCCTTCGACCTTCACCTGGCCTCCTTATTATGCTACAGGGTTTCCTTCCCACAATTTCCTATCAGTTTACCAACATGGGAGGGGCCATGAGCAACTCATTAGGATTGGAGAGCTAATTGCTTTGGGGTCCAGAGGAAGTCAATCTTCACCTCAAAGTCCTTTATTGGGATGGCTGGTAGGGGTGGATCTGAGATGATTGGGGGAAGATATGATCAAAATACATTGCATAAAATTCGCAAAGTGGAGTGTGTGTGTGTGTGTGTGTGTGTGTGTGTGTGTGTGTGTGTGTGTGTTTGTTCCAGAGCATACAAAGTAAAAAGCCCAAAACTCTGTAATAAGTGAGTGTAAACATGTCTGGTCTGGTATCCCGGAGGCCTCAGCCAGCAGCAGGTGTTTTCAATAGAGGTAAGCACTCCTAGGATTTTACTCTTCCAACACCCTAAAAAAAACTGTTCCACCTTCCCCCTAGCTTCAGAAATAACCAAATAA
Source organism: Rattus rattus (assembly GCF_011064425.1). Lineage (NCBI taxonomy): Eukaryota > Metazoa > Chordata > Mammalia > Rodentia > Muridae > Rattus > Rattus rattus. The sequence goes on along the minus strand of NC_046168.1, from coordinate 48,603,837 downwards.
AGATCCTAACTCAAATGGGGTAGAGGGAGGAGGCAACACCTATGCCCTGGGCTCAAACATGCAGGAAGCATCACTTACAAGTCAGTCATTAATCTCCAAGGCAAACACTCACTCTGAAAGAGTTAAGCCGATGTTGACTACTCACCTTCTTCGCAGAAAGCAAGCTAGTCACTAGGGGGCCAGCATAGATCCATCCAGCTCCTGCCATCGCTTGGCTCAAAACATGGCCGTCCGTACCTTCTTTGAAATCTAAACTACAAGATACCCAAAGCCTGACCCCATGTTTCATCACTGCTTTACCTCAAACAATGAACATTCTTCTGCCCCCAGTGCCCCTGGATGCTAGCAGAGTTGTCTGGCATGTCTCGTGAGGACTCACACCCCCTTTCTTTCGGCCTGAAGCACAGTGAGGAGATGTACTGTCTCCCTCACTGTGCTCAGGGCTGCTGCTTCACTTATTACCCTCCTTTGATTACAGCACCGTGGCCCATTTCTATACTGGTGAATGCCGGTGACAACAATGGCATCTAAGCTGTCAGGCCTGTCACTCATCTTGTACAAAGCCTCCTGTGGGTTTCAGATGCATAGGTCTCTAATCCCAAGAGCTCACTTTAGCAGACAAGTAAATGGAATCCCCATACTCCAGGTTGGTCAGAATATGGCTGCAGCCCCAGGACCACTGTGTCAGGGAGGACAGACCTGCCCCACTTCCTCTTGCTGTCTAGGTACAGGGACCAACTTCCATATTTGCTATGAATTCTTTTAAAGGTCTTGAAAGAGTAACAAGTTATCCAGTGGCAGCTTACCATAATCATCCTAATCTTAGGTTCAACATACGGGTCTCATGAAGCTTCCGCCGTGAGCACTCATTGCAGGCTATGGGTTGCTGCTCCAATTCTACCCCATTCTTCCCCTGGGGATAACAAGCCAGAGGAGGCTAACCGGCTTCAACGTCAGAAGAGAAGATGCATTGCGATGCCTTCTGCAGACCCAGCATCTCACAGAGGTCCTGCCAAGTGCATATCCTTTACCCTTCCTCCAAACACTGAAAGCTGGACGTGTTACCCTAGTATTTATTTTCATTTGTATCGTTTTACTTTTTCCTTTTCATAAATAAGGTCTCTTCACAAAACCAAGACTCTAGATCCTTCTGTTGGGATGAGAGGTATGAGTCACCAACTCAGCTTTCATGGCATTGACTTAGTCTCTGAAGGGCCTGACAGAGCTGAAGGCATCTCAGTAACAGACTGGCCTGGATGATGGCTCAGATGATGACGGAGACAGAACCCATTTTTTTTTGCCTCGTTTTGTTTGAGTTTTGATTTTTGAAACAGACCAATCTGGCCTGAAATTCATAAGGTAGCCCAGGATGGCTCAGAATCGCAGAAATGCTTGTGCCTAGGCCTATCAAATGCTGGGATTACAGGCATGGGCCATCACACCTGGTTTTGTGTTTTTACTTTCTATAATGACATCGTGTAGCTGGAGTGAACTTGATTTGTTTCCAGATGAGACTCATTGGCAGCGTTAATGCAACTGAGAACAAACACCAAATGAAGAGTGAACTGGGAGTTGAAAGTTCTAAATAAGTTCATTTTTTAAGCTTCTTAATAATGAAGATGTTAGGGGTTGGGGATTTAGCTCAGTGGTAGAGCGCTTGCCTAGGAAGCGCAAGGCCCTGGGTTCGATCCCCAGCTCCGAAAAAAAGAACCAAAAAAAAAAAAAATAATGAAGATGTTAGGCCATTTGTTGGGTGGTTGGTTGGTTGTCTGGCCAGCTGGCTGGTCGTTTGTTTGGTTAGTTAGCTGGCTGGCTGGTGGCTTGCTTGCTTGGTTGGCTGATTGGTAGGTTGGTTATTGGTCCGGTGGTTAGTTTGCTGGTTGATAGGTTGGCTGATTGGTTGGGTGGTTAGTTGGTTGGTTAGAGGATGGATGGATGGATGGATGGATGGATGGATGGATGGATGGATGGATGGATAGTTGGTAGGTAGATTGGTTGGCTGTCTGGCTGGTTGATTGATTGGTTAATTGGTTGGTTGGTTACTTGGTTGGTTAGTTGGTTAGTGGACAGATGGATGGATGGGTGGATGGATGGATGGATGGTTGGCTAGCTCATTGGTAGGTTGGTTGGCTGACTGGCTGACTGACTAGCTGGTTGGTTGGTTGGTTGGTTGGTTGATAGATGGCTGGCTGGTTGGTTGACTGGCTCATTGGTAGGTTGATTGGTTGGCTGGGTGGCTGGCTGGCTGACTGACTGGCTGGCTGGCTGGTTGGTTGGTTGGTTAATTGGTTGGTTGCTTGGTTCTAAATCTGTGTCCACAACATATCTGATCTGTGGGATCAATATATTTAACCTCTCTTATCAGGTGACCAACAGTTGAGAAAATTATATCATATAAAGACTGGGGAATATCTTAGTGCTGACAACTCACATAATGTGCACTGGGGCCTACTCTGGGTCCACAGCACTACAAAATCAAACAAGAAAATGCACTTGGCATGCTCTTCAATGCAAGTTTCTCCCTTCCCACAACACCTCCAATATTTTAAGCTGTTAATAATGTTCCCAAAATAAACCTTCCATCAGTTCAAGCTCACACCTTTGTAAGAGGAAGAAAGGGAAAAAAAAAGACCATACTAAATGCATTGCCTACAAGCAGCTAAAAACCCAGACTGCTGCAAGCTCAGGAAGTCTCTGTAGGGAGTCCTTGCAAATGGCAGCGCAAGTCCCATGCAAATCCACTCTGTCAGCTTAGACACAGATGCCAAAAAGAAAAGGCTCAATAAATAACGGGAGTGCAGAGAGAAAACAGCAGTGGTGTCTTGCTGGAAGCCATGTGCAAGCTCCTGCATTCTTTCCCTGGCACTTGGACACCACAAAGGCTTTAAAACAACTCTCCTTAAAGGTCCTGGGGACGTCACAAAGGCAATTGCTTTTTATGTATGTTGGCGATGGGCAGCGGGGAAGGCTCACTGAAGCAATCCCAGTTAATGCTATCCCTTACATGTTGGTATTCAATGACTGAGATTCCAAAAGACAAAAGTCGACATCAGCACTGCCATCTGGCAGATTCTCTCTAAGTCACCCTGGACTATTGTGAGCCTTAGTTACATTACAGTGCTCTGAACTTGGGGTGTGGCTCTCTGAGCCCCACCTTTGAAGCTTAGACCCTGAGAGTGGCACACAAAGTCACAGGCTCCCCCTGCTCCAGGCTCTCAATGTGATGCTAGAATCCCCAACTGTGGCATCTCTGGCGATTAACACTCTCCCAACAATGCGAACTCATATCCTTGGTAAGACTGGCAGGTGGCCTTCCTGTCACCGCGTGTTGGTTCCTGCTTTGCCTGGGGATGCCCCCATCCGGCAGGCAGACTGATGCCCGCCCCAGGTACAGCCTTCTGTGAGGACATTTCTTGTAGTTTTGTCCCCCCAGAGGAGAAGTAGAAAGAAATGCTGGCCACACAGTCTGCCCTGGCCCCTCATGAACGTCTATTGAAGCTGATGGCTCTAATGCCTGGCATCTGCCAAACTGTCATTCAAGCCAGAGGGGATTTGGACAGAGACAAGGCACGCGCTGTAAAAATGACTCTGTGATCTAGTTTCCTGAGCTTGCCTTGAACTCCTAGGTACGATTAGAGCAGAGAAACCTTATTTCCTGCAAAAACGACTTCACGTAAATGGGAAAGTGCACCGTATAAGGGGCCAGTGAATATTTTCCCTTGATTTGTGCCCGAAACATAAGAGTAGGGGGGGGAAAAATCCCAGCTGTCTACTGCATTGTGTGAACATATACATGCATTTAAATTACTTATATCATTACTTACAGATGTAATTGTGAAATATGTTCTTTTTGCATTCAAAATGAGGGACTGAACAGATGGTGAACGCTCGGTTTAAAGCAATATGTCCATTAAAATAACCCGTACTGTTGGTGTTTACTGCAACAACAGCAGCAAGTTCATTACAGCGGGTCTGTGCAGCAGGAGCGTGTGCAGCCGGAAGATAGTCGGGAACGGCTCGCCCACCCAGGCGGCAGACATTTCCAGAGTGGGGCAATTATCCACCTCCCCCTGCCCACAGCCACGGCTCCAGACTTGAACTCCAATTGCCTTGCTTCTGAGTTTGCTTCCAAATAGTAAAGTCAATAAACAGCTGACATTTACCAACGCTCTGTTCCAGGGTTGACTTTTCTCTCTCTCTCTCCTCTCCAGATGTGCCGAAATGTGTGCTTCCAGATGCAACACCTCAACGGGATCAGGCAGCTCAGTCCTGAGGGATGGAGGGATAGATGGATGGTCTTCCCTGATGAGGCTGGGTCAGTCACATGGGCTGGTGGCGTGGCACACAGAGAGCTCTTTTCTCCACTCAGCGCAGGCTACCAGGAAGCGAGGCCTCCAACAGGGCAGCTGGATGCTCTCCTAACATTGCAGGGGCTGACCAGATCCTAGGCATCTGTGTTTACTGCCACCCTGGCAGAATGATGCCTCTCTTTTCTTACCCAGAACCTCTGACCACGAATTTCCTTTTTAAGAAAGGAAAACAGATACCTGCGTTCTGTCCTCTGCACCCTGACCCCCAGTTTCCGATTTGGCAATAACCCAGGTGATTTATCCTAAGGGCATTCCCGTACATAGCAGAAGAATATTAAATGTGGGCTGTAAAAATGTCTTTGGTGGGTGGTGTTTGCTGTGTGACTATGAGGACCAGAGTTTGAGCCTCGGAACTCATATTTAAAAAGCCAAGTATGATCACGTGTTTGTAATTCCAGCACCCGGGAGGAAGAGACCTAATGGGCATGTAACCAACCTAGCTTTTGGAGCCCTGTAAGCTAGGGAGAGGCCTTGTCTTAGAAACAAACCAAAAACCAAGATGGCTGGTACTTAAGGAGTGACGCTTAAGAGGGGTGTGTGTGTGTGAGAGAGAGACAGACAGACAGACAGAGAGAGACAGAGAGACAAAGAGAGACAGTCAGAGACAGAGAGACAAAGAGAGACAGTCAGAGATAGACAGAGACAGAGAGACAGAGATAGACAGAGACAGAGAGACAAAGAGAGACAGTCAGAGACAGAGAGACAGAGAGAGACAGTTAGAGACAGAGATAGAGAGACAGAGAGAGACAGTCAGAGACAGAGACAGAGAGACAGACAGAGACAGAGACAGAGAGACAGAGAGAGAATGTGATATTTGTAAAGAACCACAGATCAGAAGAACAGACGAGCCGTGGCTTCTCAGATGGATCCATCTTCAAGACAGGGCCTCCTTCCCACAGCAGATCACCATCACATGTGTCCTGTGGGGCTAAGCTGCACTAACATCCACACTTACTGACCCGGAGGGTGAGAAGAGAGGTTTGCAGTAGGGGAGAACTGGGGCGGTTCAAGATCCCTGTGCACAGAAGTTAGAGCGGAGGTTGGAAAGGTCCCCAAAATGAGCGACAGTCACCGCGGCCAGCCAGCTGCCTTCACTGTTTGTAGGAAGCTTTCGAAGGAGTTTCACCAGCAACACAGCAGCAAGAGAACCACATAGTAAGGTCTGATAAGCTGAGAGTAGAAAGATCAGAACAGCGGCAGGGGGAACAGCTGTGCCTCAAGAGAGACCCATGGTACTTAATCTGCAGACAGGAAGACTGAAAATCTCTCTGCGGGTGGCAGTTATCTGAGTCGAACCTTTGGGTGCTCCACACTACAGCCCTCCTTCTGCCTCTAGACTCTGCATCAGAGTTCGACAGAGGGTTGGGCCTGTGGGCTGGAGAGATGGCAGTGTGGAGAGGAAACAGCAAGCGGAAGCTGATGCCATGCCCTGGTGCCCCCTGGAACCATACAGCTGGATGCTCATGGGTCATCTCCACTACCCAGACTCACACTGTGTGCAGCATGCAGCATCTTCCCAGCCATGCCCAACCACCCAGTCAAATCTCTGTGTCCTGCCCTCCCACGATCTCTGAGATTTCCCATCACCTCCACAACTTCTCTTTCTTCTGCTTCCCTCTCCCGCGAGTTCTCCCAACCTGGCCAGCAGTAATACCACACGGCCCGTAATGTCACACATCCTCCCTGAACCTTTTCTCAACATTCTCTACCACCACAACAATGACTGTGTTAATGGGTCTTTTGTTTGTTAGGGCAGAACCTTAGCAGCCTACTCTGGTGTGAAGGCTAGTGTGGCTAAAGTCTGCGTGTGTTCCCTACAGTCCAGATAGACCGAGAACACTGCCAACCTCTCTCTGTTTAGCCAACATCTACTCAGGCTTGGCTACAAGTCTAAGGGTCTAAGTTCCTGGTAAAACCCTGTGCCCTGGAGGGACACCTAGGTTGTTCCCATCTGCACCTGGCAAGGCTTTCCCCACACAGAGCCTAGCACGTAGTAGGTGTCAGGAAGCATTTGGCGGATTTAGTAGTAAGTAAAGCTGGCACAGATGGCCCGTTGTTAAGTACCAGAGGCAAAGGGGAAATAAAAGAAATAAGCCAGTAATGCTAGCCAAGCTAAATAAATGAAGGGTAGTCACTCGGGGCTGGGAATAGAAGAAGGGAGACAGCCGGGATGAAAGGTTATGGAGAACGTGGCTTCACAGAAAGAGCCTCACAGATGGAGCATCTCACCAGAGGCTGATCAAGGACCTGGTAGAAATCTGAGACCCCCAGAGAGGCAAGTTCGTCAGGGAGGCCACAGAGAAGTACAGTAGGAGGAAGGACTTGCTAAAGAAACAAAAGCAAAGACAGTTAGTCACAGGTACTCCGCGCTGTGTGACCTAAATCCAGGTATTGACATCTTAACCCTGAATCTCAAGAACTCGAGCCTCTTTATGGACAATTCCTTGGGGAAAGAAACGAGGGGAGTAAAACTGAACATTCATCAACACATCCCCGAGAGAGGAACCCTGAGACTGGAGGTGAGCAACAGCCATCTAAGCGGACATAACTCAGGCTCGGTGAGAGAGAATTCATACCCAGTACTGTAAACTCAGCCACCTATCACTGGCCGAAGAGGCCACGGACTCTAGAAGAAAACCTACTGTTGCCAATTTCCCGAATCAGCACACTTTCCAGCTACCATTTAAACAATCACACTTATACCCACAGGTAATGCTGCCTCTCATTCCCTCATCAAAGACTCTTCCTTTCGCAGCAGACAGAGACCTTTACAGAAGGACAGAACTGGTCTTAATGCAGAGTGCAGTTGACTGTGGCCTGCCCATCCCCGGTTGCTACAGCTACAGCGCAACCCCCACGTAAGACTCGGGGAGCATCGCAGAAGAGGACGTAGAAAGACTGGAAGAACAACCCGACCAGAAAGTTTACTGTGAGAGGACGCCCTCTGTATAGCCCAGGAAAGCTGTGTCCTTGAAATCTTAGCAATGTGATCACCTGAACAAGGCTATCTGTTCCATGACAAGGCCAGCTGACATGCCAAGATAGGTCAGGGAGATCTACCTTCCCCTAGACGAGAGCTGCAGGAAGCTCATGGCTGCTGAATGAGAGAATCGCTCTCCTCCAAGCATGAGTTCCCTGTTGAGCTCTATGTGCTCAAACAGCCAACCTGAAACACATACACATTGGAACGACCCTAAACGGGTGCATCAGGCTGTTAGGGAATCATGAATTATAACTGAATAAAAGGCTGTGAATTTGAGAGGGAGTGGACAGGACATGGGAGGAGTTGGAGAGGTGGACATGATGTCCAGACGGCACTCAGAAATGAAATTCTTGAAAATATTACATTTAAGTAATCATGAAGGAGGTAAGTTCCCTAGGAGAGACCCCTACCGGTTATAGCCAATATTCTTATAAGAATAGGGGTTTCAGTCGCTGGCAATGGCTCTGTGGTTAAGAGCACAGACCTAGGTTTGAGTCCCAGCAGCTCCGTGGTGGTTCAACTATAAATCCAGATCAAGGGAATATGATATCTTCTTCTGGGCTCCACAGGCACCAGGCACAGGCACACGAGATAATTATTTAATAGGAAAACAAATAGCGGCTGAGGAGATCGGCTCAGTGCGTTAGAGTACTTGCTGTGTAAACAGGAGAACCTGGGTTCAATCCTCAGCAGCCACATAAGAGGTTGGGTGTGGCTGTGTGTAATTGTAACCTCAACCCTGAGAAAGACAGGCAGAATGAATCCGTCTAGGTGTAAGCCAACCTAGACAGAATGGTGAGTTTCTGGTATGTTGAGAGAGCCTATCTCAAGACAATAGCGCAGAGTGATAGAGAAAGACCTTTGATATCCTGCTCTGACCTCTGTATCCATGTGCCTGGGCAGTCAGTCACTGACACACGTGCACACATCATCTCTCTCTCAGACACACACCACACTCACACACACAAACACACAAACATACGCACACACACACAAACACACAAACACACACACACTCACGAATTCACACACACACACACACACACACACACACACACACACACACACACACACACACACACACACACACACACACACACACACATACACACACACACATATACTCACACACACACACACACACACACACACACATATACTCACACACACATTCACACACACACACACACACACACACAAATTAGTACATAGTCTTGTGGAGACACTGAAAAAGCTGAGGCATCTACCAGCCCAATAGAGGGCCAACCCTGTGGATACCTCAGACTGAACTTTCAGTCTTAACTATGTGTTGTGTCACTGAAGTTGGTTCCACGAGTCCTAAGGAATGGGTTCAGCAGGTTAAGGCTGAGAGAGGAAACTGATTCCCACTAAAATGGAATCATGACATCAAAGTCAGTGGTGGTGGTAGGGTGGGGTGGGGGTACGATAGCACTTAAGTGGGAGGCAGGAAGGCAGGGGAATGCCACATTCATAAAGTCAGGTGACATCACATTTGCCAGAATAACACTGTCTATAAGGTAGCCATTCAGCAGGCCAATGAATTCATCTGATGTGCCCCTAGTAGCACTATCCAAGGACCAACTCCTAGCTGGAGGACATAGGACCTCCTTCCAGGTCCCACAGGAGACAAGTTGATAGACGGCAAGCAGGCAGAACCAGTGAGGACCACGGAGAGGACAGGAATGACCGGCAGACAGGATAACCCAATAGTCTGCTCATCTGTCTCATTGTGTCTGGAAGATGGGTGGGAATTACAGATGCACAAATCCAGGTACCCTGAGACCACCAAAAGGGCCTGAAAGAACAGGAAGGAAATAAAAAATATTCTGACAGTGAGTGGGTTGGCAAGGGCCTGGGTGTACAGCGCCACGGTGAAATCTGCCCACCGGGGCTCACACTGAAACTAGAAGCCTGTCCCATTGCCGGTGTGCAGTTCTGTTGTAACAAATGCTATGATTTAGAAAAGAAAAAAAAGCTTAGAAAGCATACGCTTGTCTGTCCACACAACGATTAGAGCTGAACTTAATTTTAAAATCCAGAATATGTGGTAAAGGCATTTGGCAGTCGGGCAAATTTCCGTTCAGAAAAAAGAAATAGCGAATACAAAAATAAATGAGAAAAGTGGCAGGCCCCTCCCCACACAGAGGTCTACACGGAGGGACGGACAACAAAGGCAGGAAAGGAAGCCCTGGAAGAGCAGCTCCCTCAGACACGAGGCTCTTGAGAGGTGTTTTATGTAAAATTAATAGGTAATCCTTTGTGATGAGAAAGGAGCCACCATGGAAAGCCTCGGAAAATAATAATGGATAGCGAGACGCCGAGGAGAGACAATTGAGATGTAAGCATTGTGAGCCTAAATTAGGCCCAAGCTTTTATGTGCAGCTCCTACTAATGGGTGCTTTTTCCTGTATCGCAAACTTGGGGAGATGAGAAAGGATTTCTTTATGCTGGTTTTATGGTACCTGGCAGTGTCCCAAGCATTCATTATCAATAGCAGCTGAGTTGAGACACAAACATAACAGCTTCCATGTTAAAAATATTATTGAACAACACAGACCTGGGGGAAAATAAGGAGTGTGTGTGTGTGTGTGTGTGTGTGTGTGTGTGTGTGCATTTGTGTATGTTTCTGTGTGTGTATGTGTATGTATATGTGTGTGTGTTTGTGTGGGCGTATGTATATGTGTGAATTTGTATATGTGTATGTGTATGTGTGTTTCTGTTTATGTATATATGTGTGTGTGCGATTGTGTGTGTTTGTGTATGTTTCTGTGTGTGTATGTGTATGTAATATGTGTGTTTGTGTGCGTGTGTATATGTGTGAATTTGTATATGTGTATATGTGTGTATGTTTATGTATGTGTATGTATATATGTGTGTGTGCCTTTGTGTGTTTGTGTATGTGTATATGTGTATGTGCATGCCTGCGTCTGTGTGTGCTTGTGTGTGTATATGTATGTATATCTATGTTTGTTTGTGTGTGTGTATATGTATCTGTGTGTGTTTGTGTGTATGTGTATATGTGTACCTGTATGTGTATATGTGTGTATATGTATATGTGTGTGTGCATGCCTGTGTATGTGTGTGTTTGTGTATGTGTATGTGTATATGTATGTGTATCTGTATGTATGTGTGCTCATACGCACACATGTTCCCTCCTGTGCTGCTGCACATGTGCCCCTGTATTTGGAGAACAGAGATTAAGCTTGGATGTCGATCCTAGATGCCATCATTTTGGGTTTTTTTTTTTTTTTTGAGATAGGGTCTCTCACTGGCCTGGAGTGCTCCAAACAAACCAGCTAGGCAGAGAGCCCCAGGAATCCACCTACGTCTGCCTCCCCAGCCCTGTGATTACAGACCAGCATCACCATGCTAGCCTTTTATGTTCTGGGGCTCAAACTCAGGTCCTCAGGTACATCAAGCACTTACAGATTGAACTATTCTTCCCATGTGACACAGGTAGATAAGAAAGTAAAACAAGCCAGCCATGCTCAGGGGTAGACCTAACCATATCTGAGCAAAGAAAACCACAATTGAAAAAAAATGCCTCCATAAGGCTTGCCTGTAAGCAAACCTGTAAAGTGTTTTCTTAATTAGTGATTGACGTGGAGGCCCAGCCCGTTTCAGCTGAGCAAACCATCAGGAGCAAGTCAGTAAGCAGCACTTCTCCACAGCCTCTGTTTCAGTTCCTGTCTCTAGGTTCCTACCTTCACTTGCTGCCGTGATTTCCTTCTGTGATGTACTGTAATGCAGAAACGTAAGCTGAAACAAACCTTCCCTCTCTAAACTGCTCTTGGTCGTGGTGTTTATCGCAGCCATTAAAATCCCTGACTAATACATGAATTGGTACCTAATTGTAAGGTATTGCTGTATATCAACAAACTTGACCACGTTTCTGGGGAATGATTTTACTAATGTGTGAACTCTGGGCTAGAGAAGCCATTGGTGCTCAGAGCTCAGTGCACTGTGCTGTGTGACCTTGGAAAGCCAGAAAGATGAGAGCTATGCAGATATTGGGGGCCTGGCTTTCAAAGTTTCAAAGGGAAGTCTGAGTGTCCTTTATCAACCATGATTAACAAGGACAAATGATGTTGCTTAGCTGGAACTGAGAAATTAGCAGTGACTGAGAAGAGACCCGCATCACTGAGGTAAAATACTCTGGGTCATGTTTTCTTGGGGTGAGCACACAGATGTTGTGGCACAGAAGAGGGCTAAGGCTGTCCCTTGTGCTGGTAGCCAAACTTGGGTATGTGTAAGAGTTCCCCAGCTGGTACTTTTTTGAAGCAATGGAGAGCAACTGAGGCTAGGTGCTGTGAGAATCCAAGAAAGACCATTTGTGAAGGGGATGCCTCACTTTTAGTAAAAGCCTCCAAATCGAAGAGGCCATGGAGAAAAGCTGAGGCTTGGCACCAGGTGGCCAAGAGAAGCACTGGAGAGGCTTTTTGTGAGGGTTTAGTCTAGTGTACTGAAAACCCCAGAACTTGGGAAAGGCCAGTATCATTGGATGACCACCAAGGCCAGTAGGTGTTGAGTGGAGCTAGTCTGAGCCTAGGAGACAACCTGTACATGTTTCAGATGACACAGCTAGAGAAATCAATCTGTATAAGACTGTTTTGAGCCCAGAAGATTGGGGGCGAGTACCCAGATGTCAAGCACTGAACTTTTTACAGTTGGATTTTGGTTTTGTTTTTATTTTTTTCATGACTATACACTGATTCTTTTCTCTTGAAATAAAAAAGTTTATGACTTTTTTATTTTATTTTACAGGAGCCCACACTTTAGAAACTTTGAATGTTTAAAGAAATTATGAATATTCTAGAGAAAGTATGGACATTTTAAGAGACTGAATATTTTAGAGAGGCTTAAACTTTGAAAGAGATTTTTGAATAAAATTCAAGATGTTTGAATTTTTAAATACTAAGGAACTTTAAAGTTAGACTGTTTTATTTTGTTATATTGACATTAATCTGAGACCTTGGGGATAAACAAGAAAGGAAAGGTTATAGTTTAATGATGACATGCTTCTATGTCAAGTTAACAATAAGTTAATTGTGTCTATCAGTTTTGTTGACATGATCACACCTAGAAACCACAACTGGGAAAAGGCTATCCTAAGCTTATCCTTGGCAAGTCTATAGAACATTTATTTTATTTTTTTCCTTTTACTGAAAATATTTTTTCTTGCATAATATACCATGATTGTCATCCCCCTCTCTCTACTCCCAGTCCTCTCCCACCTCCCCTCCTAGCCAGCTCCATTTCCTTTCTGTCATCATTTAGAAAACAAACAGCCTTCTAAGGGGTAATGCTAATATAAATACAATAAAATAAAAGATAAAACAAACACTAACATATCAGAATTGGACAAAACAAAGATAAGGAAAAACACTCAAGAGAAAGTACACAAGAAACAGAGATCCATTCAGTTACACAATGAGGAATCCCATAAATCACTAACCTGGACCGTACAGCAAATAATTAAAGGGCCTGGTGCAGACCCCTGCAGGCCCTGTTCAGGCTGCCCGGTGTCTGAGAGTTCATACTGATCTGTGATTTTTTATATTGATCCTGTTGATCCTGTAGACCTCGTTTTCTTGATATCTTCTATCCCCTCCGACTCTTACAGCCCTGTGCTTCCTCATTCCACAGGGTTCTCAGACCCCTGAGGGAAGGAATTTGATAGAGACATTAAGTTTAGGGATGAGCATTCCAAGGTCTCTTGCTTTCTTCATAATGTCTAGCTGTTGGTCTCTGTATTTGGTTTTGAGGAACTTTCTTAATTAGTGATTGATGTGGGATACCAAGCTCATTGTGAATGGTCCTGGAGTGTATAGAGAAACAAGCTGAGCACGTCTTGGGGAGCAAACCAGTAAGCAGCAATCTTCCATGACCTCTGCTCAGGCCCTATTTCTAGGTTCCTGCCCTGAGTTCCTGCTTTGATGGGTGATGGACTGTGATGTGGAACTGTAAGTTGACCTAAACCTTTACCTCCCCAGATTGATTTTAATCAGGTATTTATGACAACAATAGAAACCATTGGAGAGTTAGCAAATGGCATAGAAATTTCTTGAGCTACAAAAGTACATTCCTACAGAAGATGCTCACAGAACAATGTCCTGGTCCTATTTCTGGCACTAATCTCTAGATACATCTCTCAAACTCTGTTGACAAGCACAGGTATTATACGTACACAAATATTGAATTCCTTGGCTGTGAAAATAATCCATCTTATTTTAATATTAGCAATTAAAGTAAAAATGGCACCATCTATTCCAACTGCCTCCATGACTACTGAGAGGTTTCCTGTGTAACTTCTTACAGTTCTTTTTGCATGCCCTGGTTTTTCATTTCCTTTCTGACATTTAATTAATATCATACATGTTCTGATGGTGGACATCTAATAAGGATATCCACTGGTTAGGTCATCATGGTTTGCTAACATTTATTCTGATGCCAGTCCTAAAACTCATAGGATGTGGCAAAGACGTCACCATCAAAGTGGGTATAGAGATAGACAGGAAGAAATTAACGTGAGCTTATATGCACAGATGTGTAAGCACCACGTGTGAGTACAGTGTGTGTATTCCTTCCTTGCTGGGCAGTTAATTTGAAATCACTGGTACTGACACTGATTCATTAGGGCTTCACAAGGCAGAGGCCCAACTGGACCTTCCTAAAACTCAGTCACTTGTTAGATTAATGTATGGCCAGATCCCCAAAGAAGAATGTTCACTGTCTCATTCCTAGGGTTGGGGTTCAGTAGACAAGGTTCCCTGTGTGCCAAAGAGGAGGCTGTTTCCTGGAGGTCCAACAGGGCTACTGGACAGAGTGGTCAAAACAGACAACATGGTATGGGATGGAGGTGGGTTTATCAGGCATAGCACAGGCAGCACCAGAACAAGGGAAAGCAAGGCACTATGGTCTCCATGGTAACTGTTACCATGTAATTGTGGCTTTTATTTGTGTATGTGCATGTTGTCTGGGTCTTTAAGAAATAATCACTGGCAAAAAGTGTTTTGTCCAAGACTACAGGTGGTCTTTTGGTGGGCAGGTTCAAGGGTCTCTCCAGATGGGGAGCTCAGAGCCCCAGGGAGAAACCAGAATGCTTTGGTGATAGAACCCACATCTGTAGTCTTGAATTTCTTTAGGCTTCTAGTATACCTAGGCAACTAGGTCAGAATACAGCACTTATATCCTGCCTTCAAGAGTAGGGTTGCAGGGTTGGGGATTTAGCTCATTGGTAGAGTGCTTGCCTAGCAAGCGCAAGGCCATGGGTTCGGTCCCCAGCTCCGAAAAAAAGAAAAAAGAAAAAAAAAAGAGTAGGGTTGCTGCTCCCCCCAAGGCCCTGTGCCCTCATTACCACTGGGGACTTTTGTCACCTCGAGGATCTTTAAATGGTTTGTCACTTTAATTTCCATTCTTACATACTGAAAAGGTGACTCTTTCACACAGTGGTAAATTTCCATTTTCCTTTCTCAGTAAACGTGTCCCACTCTTTATAAAACAATGAAGTGATAGCATTCCCCCCATGCCTGGGTATCTGTACATGAAGATACTAACCTCTTCATTCTGTGTGGCTAATGAGCTCTTCATCTGTCGTTTACTGCCGTTCCATATGACTTGGGACACATGGTATTTCAGTCACACAGTCATCATACGCCAACTCCTTGTGTTCTAGCTCCCACTGACGTAGTTAACATACTTTCCTTACATTTCTAAACTCCTTTCTTTAATTAACTCACAGAAAGAAATAGACATGCAGAATTACCAGTAAATTTTGCAAGATAAAACTCGTGGTCCAGATCGTTACCAAATTCTGTCTGGTGGTAAGCCTCAAGTCTTTCAGCTCTCACAGAAACAGGCTTGGGTTTTGATAATTATATTAGCTTCATTGAAGCTTACTGTGGATTGTTTTCTTGAAATAAAAGTTTCCCTCTAAAAGTTATGTCTTAAATAGCCACTTTTGGTCAACACCACCTGTTGAATACTTCTGTTTTCTTTTTTTTAATGCATCCTTTATTGGATTGTAAATCTTCCTCTAAATGTCTCAGGTTTCAGGGCCTTTCTGTGTATCAAAAATGTTGGTATTGTGGCATTAATTTTTTATTTATCAGAGTACTGCAAATAATAGGAATGTCTATCATGTTTTCTTCTAGCTATATTTTGAATTATTTTTATTACATTCCAAAAAATAACCCTACTAGAATCTTATATATTACATGTTTTTTCATTTCACAGGACAAATATCTTTGAAAAGTAGACTTCATAACTTCTCCTTTACAGTTGGAGAAACGTAAAGTCATGGAAAGAAAGAAATCTGTAGAATTACTACAAAATGTTGCCAGATACAATGCATGGTCCAGAATCTCTACCAAATTCTGTATGGTGGTGAGCCTCAAGTCTTCCAGATCTCACAGGAACAGGCTTGAGTTTTGATAATTATATTTGGGCTGCATTTCGAAGTGTCTGCTGAAAGGATTTTTGTGACTATAAATCCATTTTTTAATGTTTACCCAGATGAGAAAGGAAAAGAAAGAAGGCGGCTTTAGAAGTGCCCGTCTACCCTCTGCATCCACGCTTACTGTCTCTGAGCCAAGCCAGGACCCTCACACTGTCCTGCAGATTTCTCTAGAAATGGCATGGCTACCAGACCACTCTGTCCTCAGCTCCTCTTTTCTATTTCCACATGACCTTGAGAGGCTCCACCAGACCTCTCTCGCGCGCGCGCACGCTCTCTCTCGCTCTCTCTCTCTCTCTCTCTCTCTCTCTCTCTCTCTCTCTCTCTCTCTCTCTCTCTCTCTCTGTGTGTGTGTGTGTGTGTGTGTGTGAATGCCATGTGTATGGATGTTTGTGTGTTGTGTGTGTGGGTGTGTATGTGTGAATGCCATGTTTGCGTGGAGGTATATATCTGTGTGTAGGTAGTGTGTGTGTTTGAGTGTGTATGTGTGTGAATACCATGTGCATGGCAGTGTGTATCTGTATGTAGTGTGTGGATGTGTGTGTGTGAATGCCATGTGTGTGGTGGTATGTATCTGTGGGGTGTGTGTGTGTGTGTGTGTGTGTGTGTGTGTATGCATGTCATTTATGTGAGGGTGCACCCCAAGCAAAGGAATTCAGCATCTCTATGTTGGAGCTGGACTTATAGTTACAGGTTGTAAACATGCTAATGTGGGTGTTAGGAACTGAACTCAGGTTCTCTAGAAGAGTCACAAATGCTCTTAACCACTGAGACATCTCTCCAGTACTTCTAGATAGCTCCAGTATAAAGTAACTCAGTATATGCACTGAAAGTTTACCAGACATGGAAGAGGAGAGAAATTGCTGGGAGTTCCTGGGTAACACAGTTGCGGGCCACACAGAAAGCCCCTTATGTCCTGAAATATGACATTCTTACTTAGAGATAGTACGTTGTATGTCCTGGATGTATTGTTTTTGTAGATAAAGTGATACCCCAGAGCTTTCTATAGTTTTTTTTTTCAATTTATTCCATTTGAAAATTTCCAAGAAAAATATAGTTTCGAGCTGGTTGAAACATGGAATGTGTAAGTTAAAGTTGTGTTAAGGAATGTACTTAGTCGCTGTGAGCACAACTGTTCATCAGAAAGGGGAATTCTCGTAGAGGAACCATAGCTACTCATAGCTGTGGACTAACAGGAATGTCCCCGCAGGCTTGTTCTTGAACCCATGATCCCGTGCTGGCGGTTCTGTCTTAGAAGGTTATGGAACATTTAGGAGGTGCAGACTCAATGAAGGAAGTGAACGACTGGGCTAGGACACTGAGGCTTGTAAG
This sequence comes from Rattus rattus, assembly GCF_011064425.1. Lineage (NCBI taxonomy): Eukaryota > Metazoa > Chordata > Mammalia > Rodentia > Muridae > Rattus > Rattus rattus. The sequence continues at coordinate 48,586,676 of NC_046168.1, read as the reverse complement.
GCATCCCTTACCGCCCAATGGAGATATGAAGTAAAGAGGTACCCTGGCCACCCAGTGGACTTTCCCCACTGACACCTGCCTGCCGCCATGCCTTCCCCGCCAAGATGCCGTCATCCTCCCAAACTGGGAACCAAAACAATTATCCTGCCCGTAAGTAGCTCTGTGTTGGGTGTTGGGTCACGGCAATGAGAAGATAATTAAGGCGCCAGCTAAACATGAAATGCGTTGTATTAGTATTCCTTTCCAGACCTCCAGTGTGGTGTGCCTGTGAATCTTATTACTAGAGAAGCATGGCTGTAGCCTGTAGACTTTCCTCTACTCGGTGCTTCTGTCCCTGCATCCCTGCAGATGCAAATGAAGTCCCTTTGGCAGGGGACTCTGCATGTGTGCAGAGTCCTCACATGGACTACACTGTCACTCACCCAGTCTATAAAACCAGCAACTGCAGCCCCAGGTCATCTTGCTGCTATGTGTGCCTGTGTTGGGTTTTTTTGTTTTGTTTTGTTTTTTTTTTGTTTGTTTGTTTTGTTTGTTTTTTTTGTTTTGTTTGTTTTGTTTTGTTTTTTTTTTGAAGGAGCAGCTATTTTATTCCTAAGTAACCAAAACACACTTAAAGTATCTAAGAAAAATAACTGGAACCTTTTCTCTCAAGCCTTCAAATGCTTTCAATTAAAACACATTTCCAGACAGAGGGGAAAATTGCCAATGCCTGGATGTGTGCAGTAATTGTGTTCATTTTGAAATGTGATAGATATTAGGTGTTGTGGCAGATTGTGAGATAATATTCATCTCTCCTGTAAAACATATGTTCCCATGAGATGTATAGAAAGTGCTAGATGTTTGGGCCAGACTATAGCATCTTTCCACTTCCCATAGACATCTCCCACGGGAGCTTTTGAGTAGACTTTGAAATTAAGTATTTGTCTTCTTCCTGTCCGAAGTTGTTCATGTAATAATTCTGGAGAGCTGAGACCCAATGATCTTCATCATGGCAATGGGCAGAACACGCATCCTCAGGATTGACCTCCTGGGTGGAAAACTGGGTGTTCAATTTGTCTTTTAAAACTAATCACATTCACACATTCCCCTGCTTGTGTGCTGTACTATCTAAATACAGTTACCAAGATGGGACTTGCAGTGCTCCAAAAATATTCACTCCTCTTTTTTTTTTTCAGGAACACAGAAAATCTGGAATACATTCCCGAGTGCTAAATGTTGTCATGAATGGTCATCTTCCAGTGAGCATACACAGGAAATGGGTCTGTTCATACATCTCCATGGAGACTGTGGGGTTGGCAGGAATGAAAATCCCCTATGCCCGCCACCCCCTGTAGTACCAGCTCATTGGGGTCCTGGAACAGGGACAAATGATGGCTGTGAAGCAGGTCTGTGCATGTGACAGGGACATAGGCAGTGTGCATCCTGTCACCTCTTGGTCTCATCCACGACTCTATCTTGGCTTCGTTGGTCCTGCCTCAGGAATATCACCTTTAGTAGCCATGATGCTTGGGGAAGGCCATTCTCTGGAGCTGTCAAGATGAATCTTAAAGACATATCCAGGAGACTGTAATAAACGGAAGTGTCATGGTTCCTGTGTGTATGTGTGTGTATGTGTGTGTGTGTGTGTGTATGTGTATGAGTGTGTGAATGTGTGTGTGTCTATGTGTCTGTGTCTGAGTGTCTGTGTGTGTGTCTGTCTTTGTGTGAATGTGTGTGTGTGTGTGTGTGTGTGTTTTCTACCAAGACCATTGAGCACATGTACCACATTTTCAATCACCATAGAAATGTCAAAGGTCAGTGGTAAGTCACTAGTGAGAGACTGTGACCCTAAAAGTCAAGTGCTACTACTATTCTGCAAGGGGCATAAGAAAGTTCTCATCATTGACTCCTTAGAAACGGTGTATTTTTCCACTGGGAAAATAGATACCTAGCTATCTTCTTTATATGATCATCTTTCCACCTTGTACTTGTATACATCCCCAAGCACAGCTATGCCTCTTCTTGGGCTCATTGCCGTTAAGACCCTTGTTACTTAATTCACAATGAGTTCTAGGGGCTTAGAGTGAAGACCCCTGTTCACTGGCCCAGTGCCCTAAGCCTCTCTTTCTCAGAGACACAGCTCATTCACATTAGCCCGGCGTGTGAGAGTGCATGACTCCATCTTCTTCAGTCATCCACAGCCAATGGGTGTAAAGAAATACAGTACGTGAGTGAAGGACAGCACCGCTCTCCGCCTCTTCATCCATGCCTATAACTGGAGTGAAGACATGATGGCTGGAGCTAGCTCAGCTCTCCCAGAGAGATTAGCATGAAGATGATGTATGGCAGGATAGTCAGAAACCGCCAGGTCTCTAGTGAGGTGGACACACCTACCAGCTCTGTTCTGGGTGGAAATCAATTTCTGTCTCCAGAGGCCACTTCTTGTCCTTGAACTTTAGACTGTCTGACCCTAGCCTTCCAGAATGCAGTCACCACACCATCAACACACTGCCTGCCCCTCATCACACACTGCCCTCCCCTCCCCTTTATCACCACACTGCCCTCCCCTATATCACCATACTGCCCTCCCCTCCCCTATATCACCACACTGCCCTCCCCTCAAAAGTCCTCTGGATTCCTCTAAACAACAAGGAATCATTTAGAGCACAAAGGAGCCCCACTACTTCCCAGTGTTCGCCACTGTCCTTGGAACAAAATCCAAACTCCCTGTGATGGCTGCCAATCTCCTCAGCCTGCAGACCTGACGGGACCTCTTTTCTTACCAACAAGTGCTTGCCAGTCCATAGCTGGCTCCACCCTGCCTTTGTGCTGTGTGCCAATGTATGCAAACACCCCCTTCCCAGAACATCCGGAGATCGATTCTCCTGTCATAGTGCAGCTTTTGGTGGCCTACTGATTGACAGGAGCCCCTCCCCCAGTTGCTAGTCTTCCCCTCACTTGCAGGTATTGGATACCATTTCATCACCCTTCAACACACAACACAGCACACAACTAGCCTCGTTTCTTGGAGGACACCCAGGGAGAAGACATGTGTTGTCCGTTAGAGTTAGACTTGTATTCTAAACACCTAGATGGCCTGTGGCCTTGGCAGACATTTGATGCCCACAGTGTTTGAATACAGCAATGCCTCTTTGTGCTGATATAGGGGTGTAGGAAAGAGGCCTATCCTAATCCCAAAGAAAAACGGCTCCCCCTTTGGAACTTGTTAAATAATCTGTGGTTCACACAACGAGTCTCCCTGGAGCAGAGAGCAGGGGAAGACAGCTCAGTGGTTAAGGTGCTGTGCATGCAGCCAAGAGGGCCTCGCTTTGATCTCCAGAGCCCATGTAAGAAACACATGGTAGCCTGTGCTTATATCACAGTGCTAGGAAGAGGGAGACAGGTGGATACCTCAGCTTCCTGGCCAGCACACTACTCAGTGAGCTCTGGCCCAGTTAAAGGGCGTGTCTCAGAAAACCAAAATGGTGTGCCGGAGAGATGGTTAAGAGCACTGACTGATCTGCAGAGGACCTGGGTTTGGTAACAAGCACTCCCATGATGGTTCCCAACCTCCTGGATGTTTAGTTCCGGGGGATCTGATATGCTCTCTGATCTCTACTGGCACCGAACACATATGTGCACAGACATACTCAGGCACACACGCATACATACTAAACAAAAGATTTTAAAGGGGAAGAGAATGCTTCCAGGCCTCCACGTACCCTCGTACACACGGGTACCCAATACACACACACATGCACATACCACACATGCATAACACACACACACACACACATACACACACATCACACACACACACATCTGTATGAATAAAGCGAAACTCTAACATCAGGCTGCTGTGGTTTAAATGTGAGGTGTTCCCCATAGGCTTATATATTTGAACACTTGATCCCAGCAGGTAACACCACTTTGGAAAACTGTGGAACAAGTCAGAGGTGGTACCGCTATAGCAAGTGACTCCCTAGGGACAGGACTTGACATCGATGCCTTGCCTCCACTTCCTGTGTGCTCTCTACATCCTGACTGAGGATACCATGTAACCAGGTGTCCAGGTTCCTCCTGTAGCCCCTCAGACTGAAAGCCAACAACAACAACGTCCGATCTTGATCTCTTAACTTGATTACAACAGCAACGACAATAACTAATACATAGGCTATTGAAGATGTAGTTCCTGCTCATACCTCCAGGAAATGTCCTAACTAGCTCCACCCTGTGTTTCAGCCTTGCTGTAACAGTCAGCTATTGCCATAGTAATACTCTGTAACAAGCATTCCTAGAATACTGTTTTTCAAGTTGAGAATTCCAGGGGGTTAGGGTATACTTGGCTGGTAACTGGGCTTCAAGCTTAGTGTGGAATTAAACCAATGCCCAAATGCAGGAGGAATCACTAGCTGCAGCCGAATCAGTAGACCACTGGCTGTAGCCGGCAACATGGCTGTTTACATGGCTCAGGCGTCCAACCAAACTGAACAAATCCATTGCAAACCTCACTTTACATTTGTGGAGGTTCTCCCTCTGTGACATAGCTGCAGTGAAGTAAGCTGAGCCTGCTGCTCTCTCCTAGAGGCAAACCTTTCCAAAGGATAATCCAGCTGACCACATGTCTCTCTGTCCAATAATGCTGCCTCATCCTGCCCTGTCTCCTTGAAGAGATCTTGTCTTTTCTCCGGTTTCTTCACTTAGCAAGCAAGCCCACCCTGGAAAAAACCCTTGACCTGTTCCCATATCTGTAAGCCTTCCTTATTGCTACAAGAGAGCAGGCCCCAGCCTCACCCTCCTCTGGGCTCCTACACTGAGCTTTTCTGCCTCCCTCGTGTGTCAGTGTCCTCTCCCTGTGTCAGTACCTTAGTTTTATTGATCAGCTGATCAGCTAAATATTGAAAGTTGCTCTCACAGTTCTAAGCATATTCTAGTCAGGGTAACATCTTGCTTAACCAAAAGGAGGAAAAAGAATGGTTTTAACACAGGCTTACACAGCCTAGGCTGGGATCGAACTCTTTATGTAGGTGAAGGATGATCTGTAATGATGCTCCTGCCTCTGCCTCCCCAGTACTGGGATTTCAGCTGAGCGCCATCATGCCTGGCTTTATGCCATCATGGTCATTGAACTCATAGTTTGCTGTACATTGGCTAAGCACTCTTCTAACTGAACTGTATCACATCCCAACTAGTTGGTTTTAGAGGCCTGTGAGTCAATTCTCCACTAGTTCTCTCAACTCATTGAACAGAGGAATCTACACTGATGGCCTGACCCTGGTCCAGTTCTTTACCGGCTATCCAGAGTTGGTGGACCAGGCTGTCATTAGTGCACGATGTAACTGTATAATTAATTCGTTAAAGCAACCAGCGCATCTCTGGCCTCACATCCTGCTCACCACCCCACTAGAGTCTATGCTCTGCCTGCTCCCCAACTCCCCTTACCCTCTCAGCCCTCCTGGGACACTCTCTAGTCTGTGAATTTGCAGTCTCTATGAGCCTGGCCTGCTCCTGTCTCTCCTGACACCATGGGAATCTCCCAGGCTCCAGGAGAGGGCATGACTGACCACAAGACAGAAGCTCCTTCTGGTCTAGACTTGAAACATGAGGCACTTTCTAGCAGAAATATGTTGAAGCCAAAATAAATAAAAAAAGAAAAAGTGGGAAAGAGTCAAACAGGCAATTATTTGTAATAGAAAAAAACTATTGATTTTCCTTTTTTGATACATAGTCTAAATTATCCCTCAAGAGAAGCAGTAATGCATCTTTAAACAGATTTATTGGTTCTAGGGGGGAAAATGTATTATTTAACTTCAACACTATTGGATTTTTTTCTATTATATTAGGAATAGAAAAAGGACAGACGAACAGAAATGAGGCAGAGAAAGTCCTCTGAGGATGACAGTCACTTTGGTTCCCAAAGGGAGATCTCTGGATTTTTTCACAACAGTTGGGAGTTTGTAAATAAAAGATAATTTTTCCAGCTAGGTAAATTATAACATGAATGTATAATAATCACATTTTCCACAAGACTTGCTGTTCCTTTGGATGAAGACACCCAAATTCACCATCAGAAACAATGCTCATCTTCAGCAGGAACATAGGTGTTCTTTGACCCCAATCCAGGAGCCCCTTCTCTGAACTTGGTGTTCCACAGATGCTTCTGGAACTTTCTACTTCTATTGCATTGGTCTCTGAGACCAGGATGTGCTAACACCCATCATGAAGAAGAAGCAGAGAGCAGGTGGACCTATGGGTTCTCTCCTTGTACATTATGCTGGATATTCTCATAAGAGAGTCCACGGGGCATACTGGGGACCTTGAAAATCAGATGTTGTCACCCATCGAGGTAACTAGGCTGGATTGTCACAGAGAGGAACTTACTGAGTGGGATGCATTGTCAAATTTAGGGTGCTCTGAAAGCCATGAGTATAAATCTCAGGCCATAGTTGTAGCTGAGTCCCTCTTGCTCATTTTTTATAATTCTATAGGCAATGGGGTTGGCTTTTGTTTGGTTTGGTTTGGTTTGGTTTGGTTGGTTTGGTTTGGTTTGGTTGGGATGTTATTGTTGTTGCTGTTTTTTAATACTCAGGGCTCAATATAGAATAACCCGTCAATCCAAAGATAGAAGTCACTGGGCAACAGGAGAGTTTCTAGATGGGCCTCTTCTCTGTTGCTCACATATTGGCCTGTCCTAAGGCCCTGTCCCATGGCTGACTGGATGTTGTCATGTCCACACTTACAGAAGAAATACCTTATGGGATATGGAAAGGGAACTTTGGATAGCAGTGTCCCTGGAAATGAAACACCTAATCTGAAGGAAAGCTTGTTAAGACTCTGGAATTAAATAACTCACAAGTTTCCAAAAGACCCTGAAACTTACAAGATTCACTAACCCCCACCCACACCCCCTCTCTCCCACTTGGAAACTTGTCTGTTGAACTGCTTGCAAGTCCTACAGAGAGATTCTGGGTTATCTTTAATGAGTTATTGCACATATAGATGATGGGCTTTTCATGGATAAAACTGCTTTGGAGTCATGAGCAAGTACTCCTGAGAGTAACCCCTCACGCATACTTGTAACTGACCTCAATAAATTTATAGAATCACATTTTTGCCTCTTGGTGCCCAGCCTGGGCACCAGGGGCCAACAGCCATTCCTCATTTCCCAGTGTACTATTCTGCACACTGCATGTTCCACCAACGTCTTGAGTGACAAGGTTCTCCTTTGCTGTCCGAGGCAAAGGTTTCACAGTAGTAACTCAGAGAGTCCCAGAGAGGAACTGGGTTTGGTTGGTTATTTGGTTACTTGTTTGGTTTGTTGGTAGGTTGGTTGGTTGGTTGGTTGGTTGGTTGGTTGGTTGGTTGGTTGGTGGGGTACTTGTTAACACATCCCCAGAGTCTATACCAGGGTTTTCTACTGCCATGGATAATGTTGTTCTAGATTTTGACAGTCAAGGCAAATTGCTAGATCTTGAGACAGCTCTATATTCAAGCTTATAACACTGAACATTAAGTACAGAGGTCTTCAGACAATGTCTGGTGGCCATGATCCATCTCAGTACCTGTGGACTAGAAAGTCTCCACTCCTCTACACAAGCAACAAGACAAAAATGGAATGTGTCTTGGCATCTAACACTACCAGAACACAGGAAGTATTTTTGTTCTTTGGCTATCAGCTAACACCTGATGACCTCTTACGCTTATTTCCCATGCACCTAGTCGTCAGCTGTATGGGAACCAAGGGTCAAATGCATCTACCTGCTGCCATCTACATACTTATACTTGGTAACACCGGCTACCTGACAAGCCCTTTTCATCACCTGCTTGCCAGGTAAGGGGCCTTCTCCACACTGAGCTGTCCACTGAGTCAAGCCTGTGGAAGCCACTCAGGAATAATAGCAGGCTGTAGATGATAGAATCAACCACATCTCTGTATCTGGTCTGAACACAGATGCTTTGACCAGCGGCCATGAAGGTCCCAGCCGGCCTCCATATAAATAACAGAATGCAGAAAAAGCTGTGCCTTTGCTGTGTGATAGCACCAGGAATATAGGCTCTTCTTTAAAACTCCTGCTAATTCAGGTGGTAGGATGAAGTGTGCCATGTCATAATTAATCCCTCATGTATTGCAAGCAATTTAATGTCAAAATAATCAACAGTAGCTTTTTTTTTACCCTTTTGTGAGTGCATAATAAACACTGTCATTTAGTCATGGCAAACATCGGGTTTCCATCCTGGTCTCTGAATAATGCTATTGGAGAGGTAAATACCAGATCACACTAGATCTTCCCCATCCCATTCCCAGGCCCTGTAAACCACAAACACCCACTCACTGGCAAAATGACACCCAGGTGTCAAAAACAGAAAAGAACTGCACTTTATCCCTAGCTGGGTCCCGGTACTAGAATTGTTTTTAGAGTCCAAACACCAAGCAGGGGAAAAGGAAGTGGAAGGACTCTCCACCAAGCTTATTTGCCCGCCCCACCCATCAAGTCAGTTTACCTCCTTACCCTAACCAACTGTGTCTACCCCTTCTTTATTTCCTGGTGAGTTCCTGGCAGTGGCATGCAGTCACTTTGCTAACATTGTAATGCTGGGGGAGGCATCAAGGTACAGACACTGCATTCACTTGGTTAAGTCAACAGGTGTGACCTAGAACCTACTGCACTTCCTAAGACATTGTGGGTCACAGTATGTGTCCCCCCTCCCCCAGTTCTAGGTTACTAGAGAAATATTTGCTTAGGACAGAATCTTTCCTGTCAAAATCATGATCAGAGAGCCTAGACACAACTCACTGTCAGTAATTAAAGTACAGATGCTCAATGTGAAAATGTGCAAAATGGAGACATAGAGGCACAACAACACATGGGAAAGAAGAGAGCATGACAGCTCTTCAGCATATCCTGTGAAAACTCATGTTCAGCCTCAAGAAGGAGCACAGGATCCCAACAGGAGCCTACATGGGGTCAGTTTTGAGTTATCAGGAACCTGAGTTCCCATGAAATGCCACTAGGCTTTATCCTTTGTTGCCTTTGGTTGTCATAAAGAGTAAGAGTCTGTCCTTTACCTGTTCATGAATGCTTTGTCCATGTACAAGATTCTTCCAGCTACCTAAGTGCACAGTGACGATGCCCCCTTTATACCACTGCAGGGTTTTATCTCACTCCTACAGAGTACCTACTCCACCCAAAGCTTTTGAAAGACATGCTGTAACATACAGAGATGAGGAAAAATCAAACACAACACACACACACACACACACACACACAGAGAGAGAGAGAGAGAGAGAGAGAGAGAGAGAGAGAGAGAGAGAGAGACATATTCCAGAGCAACTAACAATCACAACATCATCCTGTTATGGTTACTGGATGTTATCACTAGTGGGACAACAGCCATTCCTCATTTCCCCAGTGTACTAGTCTACACAATGCATGTTCCACCAACATCCTGGGTGACAAGGTTACCCTTTGCTGGGAGCTATCCCAAGCAATGGTTTCATAGTAGTCACTCAGAGAGTCCTGGGTTTGGTTGATTGGTAGGTTGATTGGTTGATCGGTTGGTTGGTTGGTTGTAGGTTGATTGGTTGGTTGATTGGTTGGTTGGTAGGTTGTTGGTTGGTTGGTTGGTTTGTTGGTTGGTTGGTTGGTTGGTTGGTTGGTTGGTTGGTTTGTTGATTGGTTGGTTGGTAGGTTGATTGGTTGGTTGGTTATAATTATGTAATAGTATCTCTCACCTACATGGTGTGTGTGTGTATGCATGTGTGCATGTGTGTGTGTGCGTATATGTGTGTGTATGTGTGTGTCTGTAGTGTGCCTATGGAGTCCATTTGTGGAAGCCAGAGGCCCATGTCACTATCTGCCCCAATCACTTTCACTCTTAGTGTTTTGAGACAGTCTCTTATTAAACCTTGAAAGCACTTAACTGGCTAGACTTGCTAACCAATAAGTCCTGGGGACCCCCTGTCTCTACTTCTACTGTGCTCTGACTAAAGGCACACAACACCACACTCCTGACTTGTATGGGGGTCCTGGGGATAGAATTCAGACTTTGCAGTAAGCATGTTACAAATGAAGCCCTCTTGATAGTACCTGTTTCCTGTATGAGGAGGGTGGGAGGCAGAGGATATCTTCCAGCAGCAGCACTTGAGTTTCTATGAAACCTTAGTGCTTCTTTGGAATTATCTTATTAGATGTGACTTCAGATGTGCAGGGGCACAAACACCCCACCCACCACAAGGCTTGCAAGAGCATCGTCCAGATCCATGAAATCAATCTCCAGGGTAGACACTTTCTTTAAGATAAACTCATCTCTGTGAAGTGCCTCTCAAAGCCCTCACTTTAGCGGTGGAGGGTCACTGTTTTATGAGCTGGCAGGATCACCTAAAATCCAGCAGCTTCTGGAGGAGATGCTAACACACCAGCCACAGAAGGGAAGACTGTCACGGAAATAAAATGTGGCAGCCGAGTCGCTATAAATTTGCACGTACTCAGATGTACACACCATACATCCTGGAGGCCAGGAAAGAAAACCTTTTCCCAGCACATCTTCTGCCCAGGGAAACGACAGTGCAGACACAAACTTCTCTGCCATCATCCCTTCCCACCACACTTAGCAAAGTCTCCAGAGACAGAAGCCATAAACAGCAGAAGTGGCGGGTCCCTGAATTTTCTGCTCTGGCACAACCAGACTGTTTGCAAGATAACAGAAGATGCGAGGATATTTCACTAGCGTCATTACTTAAGAATGGGATATGACAGCATATATGAAACTGATTAGCATAAATCAACATAATATCCACTTTGCGGTGTTAGTCTTGAAAACTTTCATCTTGAAATAGCAAGAGGAAAAAGACAATGTGTGATCAATGGTCCTGATTTTGCCGGTTGATACTAAACTACCTGAGATGGAGCCATGCACAGCGTGGTCGTGTCCCTGCACACTGTCTCACAGTATGGATTCCCTCTCAATGTCCCCACAGTTTCCTGTGGGGCCAAACAGAACAGTTACGGATACCTCCAGGACCCAAAAGGTTCCCACAATGTAGGGTTTTTTTCTGGTTTTTCCAAAACCCAAACCTCTAAGTTCCTGCTGTAGACAATTGTACCACACAGGGCAGAGTCCACTATAAGGAAGAGGCCAGAGCATGTCACAGTGTGTTGTTTTCCATTTTGATGGGTTAGCTCCAAGCTTCAGGATGGACAGATGTAGACCACGTGGCCTTCGGCGGTTGTGGTTTTCTTTCCCTATTTTTCTCTCGAACATTCTCACTCATTAAAAAGAGTCACCCAATCATTCTCTGAAATGGCGTCTTAGCCCGAGGAAGGTCAAAGGCTAGGAATCTTTTGGGGGATGTTCCCTTTGGCCTGCCAGGAGGCAGCACAGGATTCTGAAGCTCCCCTTGGGTGGTCTCTGGAGACTTTCTAATACTCAGGGACCCCAAAAGGACGTGATTGATTCTTTTGTGAGTGTGTGTCGATGTGCATGTTCATGGGGAAGGGGTGCATGTGCAAGTACAGAGGCATGTATATGTTTGTGTGTGTTTGTATGTGAGAGTGTGAAGATGTATGTGCACCTGAGGGTGTATACAGATATACAGGGGGTGGGGTTAGGGTTGGGGTTGGGCTTAGGGTTAGGGTTGGGGTTGGGTTAGTTGGGGTTGGGTTTAGGGTTGGGGTTAGGGTTAGGGTTAGGGTTGGGGTTGGGGTTGGGGTTGGGATTGGGGTTGGGATTGGTTTTAGGGTTAGGGTTAGGTTAGGAGGGTTAAGGTTGGTTTTAGGGTTAGGGTTGGCATTAGGGTTGGGTTTGGGGTTAGGTTGAGAAGTTAGAATTGTGGTTAGGGTTGGGGTTGGGGTTAGCTTTAGTGTTAGGGTTATCGTTATGTTAGGAGGATTAGGGTTGTAATTGTGGTTGGGGTTAGGGTTAGGTTAGGAAGGTTAGGGTTGGGGCAATCATGCATCTGCATGGAGAGGTTCGAGTACAACTTCTTGCCATTTTGCATAGCTGCAGGAATTGACCTAAATGGAACAATGAGAAGAAGCAACAAACACAGAAAACCTCAGATCAAGTGTCAGGGCTCTCACATGGAGAGGCTGCCACACTCCAGCATTTTTATTGTTTATAGTTGAATTCCCAAGGAAGCAGAGTTATTGCATACAAACCAACGGGGGATCGGGTTATTGTACAGTTAATCGAGGAGGAAAGGGTATTGAGTCCAGCTGAACAAGGGGCAGGGTTTAGCTAAACCCAGTAGAAGTCTGTAGGGAAGCAATCTCCAGGCCATAACCATGGACAATACAACAGCTATGGTAGTCATCTTCTGCACACAGTCAACACTCGTGCTTAGACCAGAAGAAGAGTCTACTGTTCTTTCTACTCTCATAGGTCTGAGGCACTGGGATCCTTGACATGGCTGTGCCCATGTCAAACAGTACTAAGTCACTCACTTATGGTTTCCTCGGTACCCACATCCTCTGTTTTGCTGTCATCTTAGAGGCAAGGTCTCTTATCTTGTAACCCCCTTAGTAATCACAGCTTTGGGGAGGGAGCCCCACATAGATTCTTCTGTCTCTGCCTCCCCAGCTCTAGACTGCAAGCATGTGTCTCCAGACCAGGTGTTTTTATGGGGTTGCTGAAATCCTGAATTCAGGCACTCATGCTTCCATAACCCACATTTTGACAGCTGAACCTTCTCTCCTGTTTCATCTAAAGCCATTCTGTGAATAAGAAACAAAAATGCAAGACCAAAGTGGCTATCCCTTGTTTCCTCCAACATGTCTGCCAGCCTTAAGATCTAGGATGAGTAACTTCTCAGGTCTGCCTGTGCTTGACACCTTGCAGACGTGTCCTCCAGCCTCAGGACCTCAGCAACCTCCCAGGTTGGGTTACCCCATGTTCCGCTGCTTTCTTAGAATGGCATCTCTGGTTGTTTAGCAACAGTGGGGAATCAAGCTCAGAGGTGTAATACAGTTAATAAGTAATTACTGAATGCCAGCTATGTGTTTAATACTAGAAAGAAAATAACAAGACAATTAAACACCGTTCACCCCTTTCCCCACCACTTTTACAGTCAGCTTCTTAAAGGGCCACCCTTTGATCAGTGGGGAGGGACCATCCAGGGGGTACATGCCACTGACCCTGTGCCCAATTATTCATTCTTTTCCACATTGCAAGAAATTATCAACCAATTATTTTGGAACTACATTGATTAAGTTGAGCAAAGAGAAGGAAAACTATGCAAATCGTTTACATATTTTAATTGGGTGGCTGTTTTTAAAAAATTTAATTTAGACTTCAGTTTATCTCAGAGAAAATAAAAACCTGGTAATTCTAAGACTATCAGGTCAGCCATGAAAACGCCAGCCTAGACCTGGCACCTTCTCCTATCAAGCCCAGGAAGGGTGGTTGTAGATACTCAGCCACTGTATTTGGCTCAGAATTTCTGATCCTTAAATTCTTGTCGCCCTTCCCTTTGAGTCATGCCTCACTAAGAATTTTGGGTGGTCTTGAAATACAGCAGATATCCTGTCTCTGTGCTTAGTAACTTTCGGAGCATAACTGGCTAAGGTTCCTGAAGAGCTGTGAGTTTAGCTCTCCCCAGGGAAATGCTCATCCTCTAGGCAAGGCCTCAGCTATCACAGCAGACACCGTCGAATCGCCTCTATGATTCATACAAGTCATATGCCGCGTGACACCTGCAGAAACAGGGGTTTACTATGGAGACTTAGAATAATCCAGAGAACAGAGGATGGGTGCATCTTGACTTGATGTGGGTGGTTGTGTAGGCATGCAGGGGTAATCTTCTTACCAATTATGGGTAAAAGTAGATTGGTTCCAATACAAGAACAAGGGACAAAAGTATCTCCTATAAGTACCAATCGTAATTATTTTAATTATGCAAAAAATAGTTTGTTATGCCAAGTGTTGGGATTTAAAATGTGCAAGCAGAGGACTGATAATTCATGGGCTATTGGAATGATATGAGGATAATGAAAATAAATGCATGGACTTCAGAATATGTATGCCAGCTTTATGCATAGAAATAGACTTTTAAAATCCTATTGTGTTTTACGGCTGCACATAAATAACAAAACAACCTCATGACTTGGAAATACGGTACGTACATCTAAGACATCACCAGACGGCCTAGCCTCTCCATTAAATGCCCAAGGATGGATGAATTCATCCCTGCGTGGGAAGATGCAGGAGGAAATGCCTATTGAATTCTGGAGTGCTTGTGACTCATTGGGTGCCCTGCTAAATGCCAATTCTGATTCTGCCACAGAGAGATGGCCTGCCATCTCCACTTCTGACAAGCTTCTAGTGATACTAGATGAATCTTGAGCCCAGAGCTCCTCTGCAGCTGGAACCTCGATGAAATGACTCAGATGTGGAAGAGAAAATTGCTGTGCCTGTCAAGAAGATGTGATATCCAGGAGCTAGGGAGATGGCTCAGTGTGTGATGTGCTTGCTGTGAATACTGGGGAAGCATGAGGACATGTGTTCAACGTGTGTGTAGAACACACACAAAGGAGTGGGCATAGTGGTATCATCCACCCACTAGAGATAGAGACGGGGTAGAGTGGGCATGGTGGTGTGGCCCACCCACTAGAGATGGAGCAGGGTAGAGTGGGCATAGCGGCGTGACCCACCCACTAGAGATGGAAACAGGCTAGCATAGTTGGTAAGTTGTAGACCATGAGAAAGCCTGTCTTAAAGGAAGAGGGTGGGAACACTGGCCTGTGAGGAATAAGGTCTAAGGTTGTTCTCTGTCCTTTAGTCAACAGCACATACAGGTACACACATGCATGTGCAGAAGAATGTGATATCCACACAGAAAGAATTTATTCAAACGAACATGGTCTAAATAAAGCCTATAAGCTCTATGTGTAATTTCACAGCTTGGCGACTGTTTATGTGACCCAGGACCTAGGTTCTATGTTGCTTCTTATTGGTCTCTCCGTCTCCTCTGAGAAGTGGCTCTCCACATCTAGATGGAAAACACTAAGCGGTGAAAAGGATGTACAACGTATGTACTGAAAATGGCACACCAGAGGTCCGCTTGAGCCAAGGTGCACTTCCTACAGTTTCAGTGACCCTACCACCAACTGAAATCCTAGGACATTACACGGAAAATTCCGGAAACAAGCTCGTATAATTTTCAATTATTCTTCACATATGAAGAAATCATTCCTATCTCCCTTCATTCCTCTAGGATATGAGCCACCTTTATCCAGTGTGTTTAAAGCACCACCTCCATGTTTATCACTGCCACCATCTTGGTTACAGCACCGAGAAGTTTGGAGTGTTTCTGTGTGGTTAAGGGCATCTACTGTGTAGTCCTTTACACATTCCAGAATACTTGAAAACTTCCTTTCCCTTCCTCTAATTTCCCTCTCACCTCTTCTCCCTGATTCCCACATTCCAGCTCCTTTTGTATGGAAGACCGTATTTTGAACTCGAAGCTTCTTGACACGACACCACCTTCCCTAGGAATGGGTATCTTGATTTCTAAACCCTCGGTAGGAGAGAGCCATGCAGCTCTTGACCATAAATTGGAGACCAGGCTAGCTCTTTACACAATATGAGTCACAAAATATCACTCTTAAAGTTCCCCATCCTAAACCCTTAAACTAGTCAGAAATATAAATGCATAGACTGGAAAGTTGTCTCTGAGATGTGTGGCACATATGTAAGGTTTGCAGACACACTCTCTCCTAATTCTTAACCCTTTACTTCAGAGTGGCTTTTTTTGAATTTTTCATAAAGAAATGTGTTAACAGGTTTTCTTTCTCATTCCCCTGAGTATACAACCCTGAAAATAAAGCTAAGTTTCTAGGTACCAGCAACTCAAGGAATGTAATATAAACTGTAACTTGATAGTGAATGTATGCAAATGAATATTGATATGAAATTTGGTAAAGGTTTGAAAGAACTAGAAAATTGAATGATGTCATAGCCAACTTTTTAAACCTTTGTTGAAGGACGTATATTTTTATTTAGAACCCTAAAACTTTTCCAAGTCATTGGCAAAACTTCATTATTCTTTTAATATTCTCAAGTGTATCTACTTCATAAATCTTTTATTTCCAAAAGTCTTCTCTTCATCTTAAAATGCATGAAAGCCAGAAAGTTCCAGTTTTATCTTGGTATTGACTTTTATGTTGATATATATCCTTTTCTTTATTTCCCCCCATTGTTTGTATAAAAAGCACACAATATTGTTTTTCTTTCATTTTGATTAAAATGATATATTTGATTTTTCCAGGGATAAAGTAGCCCACACGAACTAAGGTAAATACACAAATTTGAATTTGTGCAGTAGCCAGATGGACCAGACAAGGAGGAATAGGAGGCTCTGAACCAGCAAGGCCCATACATCAGCCCTGCCACTCAAATCCACACCTGCTGTGTGTTGCATTGGGGGAGAGAAGTTAAAACTATTCTAAATTCATTAATTAATTAAGGAAGAAGCAGAAATATAATGAAGTACTTATGTTATATCAACTCTTTTTATGACCTACTAATTCCCTCAACTCGTAACATACAAACATCTTAGTTACATTATCTGAACTTGGCAATGTATGTTGGAATCAGATGGTAAATTGGGGTGACTAATGATCCCAAGACTCTCTGGTCCTACTGAGAAGACACTCGGAGTGAGTACTAAAAGCATGCTCATCTCTTGAACAGTTCAAATAAAATTTCTGAATTAGGTTTCATTCCCAGAGAACGCTTTGGACTTGGAGAAATCTCACAATGTTTTACTGTTGGTGGTGGTAGTGATGGTGAGTGTGGGTGTGTTCCTTAGTATGTGTGTGTGTGTGTGTGTGTGTGTGTGTGTGTGTGTGTGTGTGTTTGTATGTGTACATGTAAAAGACAAAAATAATCCTTTGAAAATTTGAATTGTTTTAATTATTTATATTCCAAATGTTGCCCCTTCCCAAGTCCAGCCCCCAAGAGTTCTTCACCTCCATATCCCCATTGCCACTGAGAGAGTTCTCCCCTACCCACCCACCCTCATCCAGGCTTTACCTACCTCCACATTAGCTCCTCCCCCAATCCTTCTTCCTTGGGGCATCAAGTCTCTATAAGATTAGATGCATCCTCTCCCACTGAGACCAGACAATCAGTCCTCTACTACATATGTGCTGGGGCCACAGACAAACCCATGTATACTCTTTGGTTGGTGGCCTAGTCTGTGGGAGCTCCCAGGGGTCCAGGTTAGTTGATACTCTTGGTCTTCCTATGGGGTTTCCAATCCCTTCAGCTCCTTCAATCCTTCCCCTAACTCTTCCACATCTCAGTCCAAATGGTTGGCTGTAACACTATCTATCCCCTTTCAGACAGTGACTGTCATTAGCTTAGACAACTGAGCTAGAAGGATTGGCCAGAAAGTCCTAGAGATTCCCCTATCTCTGCTTCCTCTCATTAGGATTACAAGGATGTGCCACTATACTGGGCATATTTATGTGGGTACTGGTTATTGAATTCAGGTGCTTATGATTTTAAGGAATGCATTTTACCTATGGAACCATTTCTTCAGCTCCTTACAACCTTTTTCATAGAATTTTTTTTATTACAGCTGTATTTCAAAGTATCAAGTCATGATCTTCTTACTAAAATTCAGGTATGTATGTGTTTATGCCACTGGATTCTTATCATTCAAAGTCAATGTTACTGTTCACTAAGATGTTTTCACAGATGCATGAGAAGGGTTCCTTCCTTGGAGATGGTCTTGGTGATGTAGCCAAGTATTTTATTAGGGGAAATAATGTTCACAAACATAAACCAGGGAGGGGTGTGCATATCCAGGGCCTTGAGGTACTATAGGAAATGTCCAGCCACACACACCCTCTCTGCTTCTCTCTCCTTCTCCCCTCACCTTTCCCCTTCTCTCTTTTCTCCCCTTACTCTCTAGATCTTCCCATACATATGTGTGTGATGTGTGTGGTGTATGTACATGTATGCTTGCATGCTAAAATATGTGTGTGCACACCTATGGGCAGGTGCACATGCATCCATGTATGTTCATGTGGAAGCCAGAGGTATATATCCTTTGATATCAAATGATATCTTCTTTGATTCTTTTCCACCTTACATACTGAGGAAAGTCTCTCATTTGAACCCAGAGTTAACAAGTTTAGCTAGTTTAAGCAACTGGCTTGCCCCAGGATCTTCTCTTTGTCTTCTGACACTGGTATTACATGGCCATCACACCCACCTGGCATTTATGCAGGTCCTGGGGACCAGGACACACATAGAGCTGTTTATACTAGAATGGCAAGTGTCTTACTGCCTGAGCCATCTCCCAACTCCTCTTGTTTTGGGGACAGAGTCATGCATGCTGTGTAGCTCTGGCTGGTCTGGTACTCATTGCAAAGAACAACCTGACCCTGAACTCACAGCAATTCCACTGCTTCAGCCTGCCAAGCACTGGGATAACCAGCTTGTCCCACAACACCTGCCCTGCCTTTTGCTGGTCTTTATCAGAGTTTGCCGTCTCAGCCCAGAATCAGCAATTAATTACACAAATGTTTCTGAGCCTTGAAATTATATCCAGGGCTTAAGCAAAGATTCTAGAAGGTAAAAATAGACGTGAATTTAAATGATGTGGCAGATGGGAAGTGGAGGAAGAGAGAAGAGAGGGGAGAGAGGAGGCATAGTCCTTCTCATGCCTCTCTGCTCCCTAAAGCTCTTCTCCTAACCCCTCCTACAAGTCAGTTGGATGGAAGTTAGGTCACGGCACATGCTCAGTCTGGCCCAGACCAATTCTTCCTGACGCTTGGATGGAGAGTCGTTTAGAAGATCATGGCTTTTATGATACTGAGCTACATATCTTGAATATGGATCCTTATCTAGCTGATAGGATATTCATTAAGTTTCAAGTTTCCAAGAAGCTGCCTATCACAAACTTTGATTGAATTGCCCAAGTTAAGAATGATGACCCAATCTTGGCTTCAAGATGACAGAAGATACTCTGAGGCAAGGTATGTAGTCAGTTCTGCTTTCTCCTTAAAATCCCTGTTACAGACACAGTGAAGTGCCTGTGTGAGCCACAGGCCTAGTGATCCCGATGTGCTATCACAGACTGGGGCCGCCGCATACTCGGTCCTTAGCTATCAAGGATTCACTAGGCCTGGCACAGTAGTGCTCAACAGGATGCTTCTTAAAATCGTTCACAAGAGGCCAGGCATGTTGGCATACACTTTAAA
The DNA here is from genome assembly GCF_011064425.1 of Rattus rattus. Classification (NCBI taxonomy): domain Eukaryota; kingdom Metazoa; phylum Chordata; class Mammalia; order Rodentia; family Muridae; genus Rattus; species Rattus rattus. Next base: position 48,567,486 of record NC_046168.1, on the reverse strand, counting down.
ACCAGCACTCAGGAGACAGAGGCAACTGGATCTCTGTGAGTTCAAGGCCAGCCTAGACTACCTAATGAGTTCCAGTTCAGCAAGACAAGTAAGACCTTGTCTCAATAAGCAAGCAAACAAGCAAATAAACAAACGGTTAATTAAAAAGAATAAAGATATAATATGATGTATGGGTTGTGGGGCTGGAATGAAGGCTCAAGTGGGGCTTTTAGAGTGAATCCTGCCATAGCCACAGACAAGCAAATAACACACACACACACACACACACACACACACACACACACACACACACACACACACACACACACACACAAGTATAGGTACTCAGTAAGGCCTTCACAGAATAAGGACTTATTCAGATCTTCAACATCCACGTAAAAGGCTATGTGCGGTTGGCACATGCCTAGAATCCCAGCTCCAGGTTCCATGTAAGACTTTATCTCAAAACATAAAGTGGAGGGTTGGAAGGACCACCCAATAGACCGTAGCTCAGCTACCAGAGTCCATGTTGATCAGCTAGTTCAACTCTAATATCAAGGAGATCACCTGCTGTTGGCCTTATGTTCATGTGGTGGTGTCTGTTATTTGCTTGTCTGTGGCTATGGCAGGATTCACTCTAAAAGCACACTTGGCCCCTATTTAACCTTAACATTTGAGGACAAATGCTTCTTTTGTTTCTGGGCTTGTTTTTCTCCCCCAAAAGACTGCTGCATCCTCCGTGCCCAGCTGGAATGCTAAGTGGTTTTTCAGAGGTAACATTTAAAATATGTTTTCTTTTTCTTCTTTTTTTTAAGGTACACTACAAGCATTTTAGGAAGCAGCTTTGAAATAAAGGATATGTAAGGTATCAGTTTCCTAATGCTTGATTTTACTCTGAAAGATGCTCTGGGGAAGGCACCCTGCCCAATCTAAAGTGGTGGCTGGCATTGGTCACGTGACCAGATGGCCAGCATTGGTCACATGTCTACCCGATGCTGATGTGTTTTTCCTGCAGTTTCTTCCTTTGCCTCCACCACTCATTACATCAATACCAGAGGCATAAGCTGGAAGGCATAAGTAGGGTAGCTGGCTAAAAAGACACCCTTGTCACTCTTCTGGGGGAGACCTGGGGACCTACCTGGGCTCAGTGTGGCAGCTACATGAGTGCTAATCAGACATCACATCCAGGACATGTATGGCAAGGCGAAGAAAGTCTGAGAGAAAGCCTTGAGGTCAGAGCTCCCAGGTGGCTGCTGGATCTTACTTCCAACTCCGAAGATAGAGTGGTAGGACACATACATATTTATCATTTATGATCACAACCAATAGGGTAGAATTTTGTGTCAAAGATGTCTAAATAGCAATAAAATAAGATCCATTTATTCAAATAAATTCTGTTTTTGAAAGACCGGAGGAAAGAAAAGAAACTATGGAGGGCTAATGAATTAATCAAATATGACTTCATGATGATAAAACTGAACCAACTGGAAGGGGGGCTGTTTACATGATTTGTCAATGCACTTTGTAAGCATTTATAAATAATAACAAAAACAAAAACAGAGAAGAAGCCTTATGCTTTAATACAAAATGACAAAACATGCTTGTTGAAGAAGAAAAATCTCAAATTGCTCTTTCTAAAACTAATAAATTGGGGGGGAAGGAATGAAAGAGGGAGGAAATAAATAATTTTAAATTCATGATCTGGGAATGTGTAGCCTTTAAACATTCACTTTAGAAATTAAAAATAACTAAAACTAAACTTCTAAATGAAATCCATGGATCAATTTGCTATAGATCTTCCTTCACAGCTCCCTGGACTGAGTCAAATTTTCTAATTGATTATGAAGCAGCGAGTCTGTGTGTTACCTTTTGAGAAAGGCACAGCCCATACCTGAATCTACCACGTGCTTTGGTGTTTGATCAAAACTCTGAGGTGCATCATGGTCATGGGACAATTCTATGAAGCTCTTTCCTGTCCAGACGGCCTCTCTTTCCTCGCTCACCATCAACAGGAAGCTTTGGAGTTTGTATTATTCAAAACTTAGTTTGGAAAAGTGGGCACCAGAATTCCTCTGATGCCTCTAGGAGTAAATGAACCATTATTCCACCCACATCAACTGTCTAACCAGGTCAAAGAACTCAGTGAGAACTCCACCATGTTGTAGGATCCACAAAAAACAAACGTCTTCACATGAGCCAGGGGTATACAATGCAGGTCGGAAGCTTGCATTTGTTTTCTCTAAGTTTTTGGCAGAATTCAAATCCAGCCCAGTGTCTCATGACAACAGGACTGCTGCTCACTGTGCCATCAGATGCCACGTGTGCCTCTTAGAATTCTACTTTGCCACTTTGAGTGTAGTCTCTTCTTCAACTTTGAGCATGCTGAAGTCAGGCTGAGCCCAGACGAAAGAGGGTACCCGGGCCGAGTGACCCGTGGTTTGGACTCAGAAGGGTGCATTCAGAGGAGAGTGGCACTCTTTGTTTAATCTGGGCATTCCTCCCATGGGTATGTCAGTTTCTGTCTTTGACCTTGGAGCACAGCCCTCAGACTCCACTACTTAGACTTGCCTGGCTGAGTTACCCGAGGAGAGGTGAGAAGAGTTAACTGTGCACTTTGGAGGGGAATTTCCACTGTTGTCATTTATCAACTCCTGGCTTTGTCTGGGTGACACCGGTGCGCTCACACGGTATCGGTATCAGCACATTCTCACGGATCTAAACCGGGGCTGAATAGATAACTCTTCACTCTGAAGCCTGAGAGCTGCTGCGCTGCTGTCTCTCTGTGTGCTCAGGTGACTGGAAAATGCATGTGCATCCGGTGGAAGTGTGACAGTCAGACAATGCCACCCTGAACGCTCCACCGTGATTTGCTGCCTGTCCCCTAAAACTCAGAAACCTGGGCACTGGCCAGGAGTGCAAATGAAAGAAAGACACCTTTGTAGCAGTTATGATCTTGCTCTAAGTTGATGCAGGAAATACCAGAAATTTCTAAGAGAGAGAGGCTGTTTCCAGCAGATCTTTTTTAGACCAATTTCGCATATCCACATTTGCTTAACCAAGAGGCTTAGACAGTTTGAATTAAACATTTGAACTTCCGGGTGCTCATTTGAACCGAAGCCAAACTCTGAACTTTCCAGGTTTCTCTGCCATTAATCAAAATTCTGAAGATCAATGGCACACAATGAATCAAAGATAATAGCCACTATCAGTTGGGAAAGTGAGGGGCTACACCAGAGGTATATGCCAGGACACGCCAGTGAGAGAATACTCAGGTTGGCATTGGCTCACACTGGACTGGTCCTCAGAAGAGCTCACACAGTCTGCCATGGATGAGAAACACGGTCCTTGCCACAACTGAAGCACAAGGCCATGGCTACCACCAACATCCACTTCTGCTTTGACCTAATGTACATCTCAGAGAACCCCAGGGCTTAAGCGTGTGCTCAGCTGCTCCTGACAAATGGGGCCCTCACCCAGAAAGAAAGCTGCCCAGCCAGCCAGGTTTCCTGTCAGAGTTTCCAACTGCAATGTGCACCCCTTCCCCTTCACACAAACCAGGCCCGTCCGATCCGTGAATCAGGGAACCTTCCTTCGTGTGACTACCAGTCTCATTTCCTCTGTCCCGTTGTGGAGTGCAACCCCTGTGACCCTGCAAGGCTTGAGGTGCTCTCTCTGAAACTACAAGAATGTCATTTTATGAGTTTCCGTGGTTTCCTCGGTCTGGATTCTGATGTCTTGTGTTCAGAGGATCGGGTAGAAGGGGAGATTTCATACCCCATGGGGAATCTGAGGGGCGAGGGTGCCAGCAAAGAAGTTTTTGAAACCTTCAGGTCATTTATAGAAATACTCCAGGAGTAAGATTTGTGTAACTAAAGAGTGTGTGAACTGTGAGTTGAATTCATCCCTTTGTGAAGTATGTATGTGTTTACATACATGCTAGGGAACATGAGCTTTACTGTGGATGGGCCCTGAGTCTGACCAGCTCTACCACAGACCCTGGTCCCTCACATGTGCACTGTAGGAACTCAGAACCATGGAATGGTACAAGTGTGTTGCTCTGAATTCTAGCTAAAGAGGTCTGAGGAGTAACTTTTTAAAGACTTACTTTCGTGTGTGTGTGTGTGTGTGTGTGTGTGTGTGTGTGTGTGTGTGTGTGTTCATATGTATGCTTGTACATGCAGACGTCTTCAGTGTGCAGAAGAGGGAGTTAGATGGCCCTGGAGCTGGAGTTACAGGGCTAACAGAGTGCCTGATGTGAATGCTGGAAACTGGGCTGTTCGCTGCCGGGCCCATTTTTTATGTATTCTTTACATGTGTGTATTTTTGTGTGTAGATTTTGGGGCAGGTTGTGGGTGACAAGCTGCCCCTGTGAAGGTCAAAGGATAACTTCAGAAGAAAATTCTCTTCCTTTACTATTAGGGTTTGAGTGATGGAATCCTGGTCCTTAGGCTCGGTGGCAGTGCCTTTCCCTTTGAGTCATCTGGGTGGGCCAAGAAAGACTAACATTAACAGACATGTCTACCACTCACATGCCTTTTAAACCCTCACATTTACTTATGAGACTAATATCTACCAACAGTGCTCTGACAAGTGCCAGTCGAAACAATGACCTCTGTGCTCTAAGAAATAATTATGACCATAAAATGTATTATTGACCTCGTCCCCACTTTCCCATTTTTCTTACAAATAAAATAGTTACTCGTTTTGTGTAAGTAAAACAGGAAATAAGACGAATTATCTGAAGATAACCACAAACATTTTTCATTGCACCTCCAGCCACTCTTCTTTACAACACTATTCCCCTACATTAGCTATAAAAATTCCCACAACAATCAAATGCTTCTTTCTTTTGGAGCACTTTCCAGATAAGAACCATGACGGCTCACCAGAAATCATCTCTGTGGAAGTAAGAGAGAACTCAACGGGAGCTTTAAAATGTGTGTCCAGGGTCTGGAGAGGTGGCTCAGAGGTTGAGAGCACTTGCCGTTCATGCAGAGGACCTGAGTTCAGTTCCCAGGACCCAAGTCAGGAGGCTCGGTGGCCACTGCACACAGTGGTGCACATGCAAACAAGCAGGCACACACAAGCACATAAATAAAAATAAATTTTAAAAATCATGTCCAATAGGAACTATTACATTTGATATAGAAGCAAACACAATACCCATGTTAGTAACTCTTTTAAATATGCTTGGAAATTTCTGTCTATTATTATTCAAAATACATGATTCATCATATCACATTTCTTCACAGAATATGCATGTTAAATTTCCATTATCCTAAATTTCTATATATCCATGTAGAGTGGGTGGCCTTGAGACCTTCTGGTCCATACAAAACCCATCAGAGACCATTTACTCTAAAGAGACCTGCATACCACTCTGGGCTAGACTGTTCAGGTTTGATTTTAGATGAGTGTTTGTCTTCGGAAAGGTTCAACTCCACCTGACTGTGTGTGCATCTTCTTTGCCATTGATGGAGAAAGCACAGCACAAACCAACACTGTGCAATCCCCAGCAGCGACATCACAGTTACAACCACTCAGTCAATCAGATACAAGCGAGCTTCTGAGACAATCCTCATCTTCGGGTAATTTAATCTGCTCCTCCTGTATACAGAATGAGTCTAGGCAGTGGCAATGGCTCAGTTGGCGAAATGCTTGTTATCCAGTGTGAGGATTTGAGTTTGAATCCCTAGAACCCACATAAAGTCTGGTGTTATCGTGTATGTCTGAAATAGACAGAAGAATTCCCAGAAGCTCACAGCCCAGCTGCCTGATATATATAACAGCCAAGAAAGTAAGAGAGACCCTATCTCAAGCAAGGCAGAAAGCTAGGGCTGACACCTGGTGCTGCCTTCTGCTCTCCAAACATGGTGACCTATGATTCTTGTATACCTGTTCTCAGCATTCATCCATCCATCCATCTATCCATCCATCCATCCATCCATCCATTTATCCAATCCATCCATTTCATCTCTCCCTTCTCTCTCTCTCTCTCTCTCTCTCTCTCTCTCTCTCTCACACACACACACACACACACACACACACACACACACACACACACACACTGAAAATAAAATTAAGGCTACATTAAGTTTCAGAGGCATTATCCTTCATGCAGGTTCAGAACAAAACAAAAAACAAAAGACCAACTTCTTCCCCAGGTAATTTTGGAGGAAAGAGAATTTGGGAAAGAGAGAGGAAAGGAACAAATGAAGTCACACGTACTGTTCGAACTCTCTAACAAACTACCAAAACCCTGTCTCAATCCTTTGGTACAGGACCATCTCCAAACTATGTTTACGTGGATGGGCAAGTAAGATGGGGACACTCCTGAGCCTGTAGTGTTTTTCGAGGGCACGGCCACAGCCTTCCTGGCTGCGAAGGGCCTTGTACCAGTTGGAGAGCTGAGGCCTGGCATGTTCACCGATAGGTCTGTGCTGCCACTGTTGAGTAAGAAACGTGATCATTGCTATGTCACTGGTCACAAATGTTTGTCAACAGTCCTTATCTGGCAGCAGGTCCTTATTCAAGTAAATTAATTTCCAACCATTTGTTACACCACTGAGCAACTATTAAAGACTTTAACACTCCAGCAAAAACAACAAGAAGAAAAAAAGCTCACAAATGGCTAATGTATGTTGTCACTGATTCTGATAAGATTGATTTCCAGTGGGCTGAAATCCAGATAAATGGTCGATTAAGTAGAAAATGTGAGAGGGAAAAAATGTCTAAGATGATGTATCATGAAAAGAGCATGGGGAAGTCTAGGAAGAACAGGGGACAGCAAGTAAAAACTGGACTTGTGGTCTCCGTGCTGTGTTCGGATTCTTTCTATCCAGACTTAAGCTGAGCAGCACAGAGCCAATGTCCACCCTTTCCAGAAATCTAGGGGAAGACTGTTGTAGTGGTAACTGCTAGTGTCTGCCTGGTTCTCAGTGGGTAGCTACCACAGCTCTGAGTGCTTCATGAACAGAATTAGGTTTTCAACTATCATGATTTACTGTAATTCCTGTGTGTGTCTGCGTCCATATGTGTGTGTGCGTGTGCTTGTGTGTGTGCTTGTGTGTACATGAGTGCATTTGTGTGTGTGCATATGTGTGTATGCATGTGGGTATGCATGCATATGTATGTGTGTGTGCACATTTGTGCATGTATGTGTGTGTGCATGTGCCTGTGTGTCTGTGCATATATGTGTGTGCATGTGTGCATGTGTGTGTATACAAGTAGAGAGCCCAAAGAACCACATAAAGTATTCTTCTCCAGTCATCATCCACCTTGGTTTTTAAGACAGGGTCTCTCAGTGTCCTAGAACTCACCAAATAGGCTAGGCTGACCGACCAGTGAGTTCCAGGACTCTATCTGTCCCTGCCTCACTACTGGGAATCCAAGTGTGTGTCACCACACTTGACTTTTTATACAAGTCCTGGGGACCAAACCCAGGTTCTCATTCCTGCAAGGTAAGCACTTCATCAACTGAGCTATGTTCTCAGGCCCCAATCTAATTCCTTTTAGTGAATTTTATTTGCTCTCAAAATTTTAGGTTCACATCAAAATAGAGCAAAAGGCAGTATCGGTCCCTTCCCTATGCACTGCCCCATCCCCCGTATGTGTTGCCCCTCCCTCATGTGCACTGCCCCTCCATCCACATAAACAAGACATATATGTTTGTTATCATATATGAACCCACAGTGGCACATCACCACTGCACAGAGCCCAATGTTTACATCAGGATTAACTCTACATTTGGAAAATTTATAGATCTGGACAAACATATGACAACATGTTTGCTGCTATGATGTAGTATGAAGGGAGTTCCCTGGACTATTCTCCCTCCCACACCTTGATTCCTGGAAATCACTAGCCCACAGTTTCACAGGAACAACAATGAGGTTGAAATATGTAGCCCTTCAAGGTGGGCTCTCTTCTTCTGATGTGCACCTAATTGTCATGTCATTTCATGGGTTGATGGCTCTCTAATCTTCAGCGGTGGGTAATATTCTGTTTATCTTGCTGACCCACAGTTCATTCATTCGTCACACACCCAAAGACATCATGGCTGCGTCCTGGTATATGGCAAGTGTGAATAAAACTATGGTAAACATTTCTGTGCTGACTTTGGGGTAGGCACTAAACTTCAACCCCATTAGGTAAGTAGGAAGAGGGACAGCTGCTGTGTCCCGTGAGAAGAACTTGTTGAGCCTTTACGGAATGTCCAGGCTGTCTTCTAGCATTGCTGTGTTCTCCAGCATTCCCACCCTACCGCATTGCCTACCGCAGGCATCCATGCATTCGTATCTGTCACACGTATTGTCAAAGCCTTGGATGTTAGCCATGCCAACAGGAGTAGCAGATATCTTGTTAATGTTTTTATTTAGGCAGTCAGGTTGATAAGACTTCATGGGTATAGCTTCTGGTATTTCTAGGAGACACAATCTCAAAGCAAACTCCCTTATTCTCTGGTTCTTACAATCCTTCACAGTGCTCCCTGAACCTTAGGTCCATGAGTGTTTTGTAGATGTAATTATTTGGACTAGGCTCCGAAACTCTGCTTTTTGATTGGTTGTGATTTTTTTTTAGTAGTAGTTTCCATGTGCTGCAAAGAGAAATAATGTCCAGTAATGATTTTATTTGCTTTATTTTTTTTTAACTTCAAGGCCGTTGAAAGACGAGAAATAAATTAAAAGCTGTCATTCACACCATTCTTTTCCCACAGCGCCAGACAAAAGCCGACTGGGCAGGAAAGGTGGATGTCAGACTCTGAGCTGACTCAGCAAAGTCATAGGGCAGGAAGCTGAATCAGCACAAGACACGTTTTAAAAAGGCAGTGAGGGGTCTCAAGCTTGTAAACCAAATCAGAAGTTTTTGTTTTGTTTTGTTTTGTTTTTTTATGGCATCTATGGGTAGAGTATTCAACTTCATAATGTCAAAAACTGTTTAAAAAACAGAAAAAGCATATATATTCTGAACTGATATATACATATACACATACACACACACACACACACACACACACACACACACACACACACACATCTTGTAGAGGAACAAAGATAAGCACATTCAGCTGCTTCCATGTTACCAGAAATAGTTAACAGCGTGCTAGCCATGAGGTGCAGTAGTGGCATATATACCTTGGCAGAAACCAACAGCTCGCTAATCGGACTTAAGATCCACTCCACAAGAGGAAGCCATGCCTGGTACTGGAAACTCCTAACTACTCAGTGTTAGTGACATCATGGATATTGAAGGAGAGCCTACAACCACTGCTTTACTAAACCAGCATAATCCCTAACCATTGTCTCTAAGGATTGGTCCTTATTCCCACAGATAATTGTACGTGTTATACCTCATCAAGGAAATTTATCTTTGCAACACAAGGAGACCACTACAGAAAAACCAGAACCAATCAAAAGGCAGAGTTTTAGAGCCTAGTCCAAACACATACATCTACAAAACACTCCTGCACCTAAAGTTCAGGGAACATTGTGAAAGACTAAAAGAGCAAAGAATAAGAGGGTTCCCTATGAGATGTGTCTCCTAGAGATGTCAGAAGCTATACCCATGAAGTCTTACCAGCACAACTGCCCAGACGTGAGCTGAGCTAGCATGACACCAATAGGCTTGCAGAAGTAGATGGGGAAAGTCCACAAGGCCTGAGCCCTATACGAAGAACTATAAGCAACTGAAGGAAGCTGAGGGCAGGAGAGATGGTCTTCCTGGGAAGAGCACACCATTTGGTTGTCCAGTACCAAATGGTCAGCCCTGAAACATACATGTAAGTAACCTTACACAAACTGAACAGGTTATAGATAGAAATGTATACATATATTTCTATATATACATGAATATATATTTACATATATCCACATATACTTACATATATATTCATATAATAATAATTGGAAGAAGAGGCCATGGAATTTGAAGAAGAGTGGGAATAGGTATATGGGAGGGCTTGGAAGGGGGAAAGTGAAGAGAGAAATGTTGTCATTATATTATAATGCAAAATTAAACAACAAAGTAAAAAAAGAAAGGAAAGCAGCAGACTGATGTATCTCGTAAACAGCAATGAAAAAGCCCCAAAGCAAGGTATCAATGTACATTGTATCGGTGAATTGTGGTGCCCTGCTTAAGCCTGTGCTTAAGCCTGTTGAGAATGAACCAAGTGACCCATAGGAAGCTCATCCGTGGGTAAAGCTTAGGTAGGAGCTCATGTGGCTGCCACAGCTCCCCCAGTTAGCTTCTGTTGGGCAATTTTGTGCACCCAGATTCATCAATTCATCTCTCTATGCACTACTCCTTTGCTTGCAGAGCCCCTCGGCTTGCAGGAAAGCTGGCTGCCTCGTGGGCTCCCTACTCAGTTTCTGCTAATTTAATGATGTTACCTTTTGTTTGCTCTTTCAGCCGGGCTGCTTCAGCAGTCTCTGCTGCCTGTTTCCAACGCTCAGGTGGATGGTGTTTTCCAAGTCTGTCTATCAGCTGCGTCTCATATTTGTTCTTTCACCTTGGCTTCCTCTATCCAAAAGCAAATGCACAGCTGTCTTCACGGATCACTCTCCAGACTGTACAGAACACATCAAACCCAACAATGACTAATAAGAATTATACATAACTAACCCAGAATGTTTGCTTCAGACATTGCTTCTGGTCCTTGATTCTTCTCTTTTTGCCATCACAAACAAGCTACAGTGTTTCTAGTTTCCCCAGAGCTCTTAAATCTCTCTTCCATTTTCCTTGTCAATCTTCTTTCCAGTGACTCATCCTCAGCTAAGTTAAACTCAAATGCAGACAAATTATGCTGGAAGATTCTACTTCTGAATCTCAAATCCTGTTACAAAGTTGCAACAATCAGGAGAGTTACAAGAATAGGGCTGTGAATGAACTGGAACAAAACGCCCGGAAGTCAGCCCTTATGTTGAGTAGGGAAGTTAGTTTAGCATTAGTCCATTAACTTTGCACAAGGCGGCCAACTGAAAACACAGTATCTTCAGCCAGTGATGCTGACAGTGACTATGTATGTACAAATGTATCAACTCCCACTCCTACCTCAAGCCTGAAACAGAAGGAATTGTAAAGGGAATCACAATTTAATAAAAATGAAACTATTACAACTCCTCAAAGAAAATAAAGAAGCAAATCCTCCTGATCTAGTGGAATTTAGAGAATGAGCGCTTAAATCTGGCATCAGTAACAAACAGTAAGAAGACAAACAAGCAATCAGACTTCATCAAAAAAAATTTATCCGTCAAATAAAACAAATAAATTTAGCCCAGAGAATCTGAAAAAATTCTATTTATATAACTAATAAGAGAGCTTATTTGGAGTATGTTTTAAAAATTTTTATAATAGAATAATAACAGCCCAAATTTATAACATATACTGCATCAGTAAATTTCGTTTCTAAGTAACCACTTCAGGAAAATGAGGGCATATCTACTCAAAGACTGGTGGGAAGATAGTGTTAGCAGCCATTGTTCAAAATAACCCTAGTGGAAGGAAGCCAATTCTCCTTCAACTGACCAGCGAATGGCGTGCTTATATAGTGGAATACTACTTAGCACCAAAAAAGATACAACTCAAACCTTATACCAGGAAAGAAGGAAGTTATACATGGTCAAAATTAATGTATCATTTCTCCATTCATCTTCAGTGTCCAGAACACACAAATTCGTGAGACAAGTGTCTTCAGGATTATAGAGTTGAGGAGAATCTGCAATAAGAGGGCAGAATAATAATGGGCAGAAGTTTCTTTCAGACATGACAAAATACTCTAAAATTAGATTGTGATCACTGCACACAACTCTGGAACTGTGGGTAAAGTATTGAATGCTTTAAATGGAAAAACACCATCATAAATTATATCCCGGTTATGCTATTTTGAAAGGTGTTTGTAAACGAAGAGAAAGTTGTAAAGGCAAGTCCTTTCCCCATAGCGCAAACTTCTACAGAGTTGTCTACACTGGCCAACTCCCCTGGTGCTTGGCTGGGTTTCTGTGTGTGGTCTCTACAGAGGTTATTCATAGTATATTCTATAACTTTTCACAATACAGTAATGACATCCAAAGTGTGTGACATATATGCCATCCGTACATTTACTTTCTAAATAACCCCTTCAGGAAAATGAAAGCTTATCTAGTCAATGACTTGTGCACAGATGGGGCAACATCCATTGTTCAGAAGAGCATTCTTCCATGGTCTCTATAACTTTACCGTAGGTCCTATAGGCAGCCCCGAATGATAAGGAACATCTGTATTAATATAATTTCAGGGGATAGCAAGAGCTACAAATACAAAACTCTTAATGTTTTAATGAGCATGCCCAGTAAAAGATAAGATTTCAATAGTTAATTTGTTCAGTCTATCCGTTTAGGACTGTAACTCAAGTTACAGAAATGTCCTCAGCTGTAATTTTTTTTTCTGCAAAAAAAAAAAAAAATGCAGTCAAAATGCCTTACAAAATGTATGTTAAATAAATCTTCTCCGTATGTTGAAAGTTTAAGTGATTTAATAAAAATAGAATCCAACATTTTACAACTTGAACGAGCTTTCAAATGCCACCTTACCAACTCTCATTCTTTGTGTGATGGAACCACCTGACAGTTCAGCGTGAGACAGGCTCACCTCCTACGTCTCTCCGGAGGAACTGTGTGGGCCGTGCGCCTGGCCCTGTAACCCGGCAAGGCCACAAAAGCTTAATTAATTTTCAGAAAACAAATCGACTTGCATGTTCTAATTAGCCTTCATTTCTTAAACAAACCCAAAACAAACTAGGTGGTATCGTTTTATGCAAACAAACAGTAAAACCTAATTGCTCCCCACGTTCAGAACGCCGCCATTATTAGAGTTGTTAGCCTTTCTTAACTCTCCACTGCTCGGAATAATAACAACCTGCTAGAACCTTGAAATGAAAATCTTCCCACTTGACAAATGCTGATGTTTTTAAGTATTTCAAAAGCCAATGTCAAACAAGCTGCCTTTTGATTTTCATCTTGGTCTGGGCTGAGCGTTAGTGAAGTAAGTTATCAAGACTTACCAGGGCCTGAGATTAGCCCCTCCTCCACAATTCCCCAGTGCTAATCAGTAGGGGGAGCTCTCCTATTATCTAAGTGACCACCAACAAAGCACAGACTCTCTTAGGGACAATGGTGAGGGTTTTACAGATGCATACACTACAACCTCGAAAACATTATCGCAACGATTCGCTCAAAGTTGAGGACACTCTCCACCAAGAACATTTTCCCCAAAGCATCCCTGAAAATTAATGAGTGTAGAAGTTACAGGACACCATCCCATTGCAGGGAGAATCAGGCACCTATCACGTAGAGTGGCGTGGACGCTCACTGGGTCGGAATTTTAATGGGTCTAATGGCCTTCGTCATCTTTTTGTTACGACAGATTGTTTGCGAAGATTGTTAGAAAAGAGACAAAAAAAAAAAATCACGCTAATAGATTTCTAAACCTGGAGGGAGATGGCTTTGAGCTCTAGATTTCAATGTGCGCACAGAATGAAGGGGCCTCACAAAGCAGTGGGCTCGTGGCAACAATCTGAGATTTTGTAGTTAAGGGAGCTTCCATGTCAAGACAAAGGCTAGGGAATTGGTAAATAACCCATTTAATTCACTCGACCAGTATTTTTGCATGATTCTTCATTGGAACTTTGAGCTAAAGAAACAAAGTTCTTAGGGATAACGTATATCACGTGGGGTGAGCTGGAGGCCATAAACGGAAGAACACAGCTATCCAAACCAACAGGGATTCTACAACTCCCTGTGCAGCTGCCCACTGTCACACTGCAAGCTGCTGGCTCTTCTCTTCTTCCTAATAAGGGAGTTGCCAGATTTGGCCCCACCCACAGTTTGAAGAAAACTACAATTCCCAGACTACCCTGGGAATCTGATGGAAGCTAAGTGATTAAGTTCTGCCCCCTTAGATAGGAAGGGAAGCTATCTAAATGGGTGTAGCACCAAAGAAAGCATGTAAGGTCCTCTTCCGACCTTGGGGTTGGAGGGTGATGTGGCTTGGGGCAGCTCACTGGAGGACCAGGACTTGGGTCTGAAAAGAGTGGGGACCAAACACACAGCAGTTACCGTGAAGACCCTGAAAGAGGAGCACTGAATATTGACAAGACTGCCTAGTAATAATATAAGTGAAAGAAAACGACTCGGGTAATATTTACTAATATCGTTTATTTCGGTTTGCTGAATAAGACAGTCACCATAGATGCTGCTAACCGTGGGTGTTATGAAATCCTCTGAAGGATCTGAACTGCTCACCACAGTGGCAGCAGCCACGATCACGATAGTATTCCACAGATTTATGGGGCCCCCTGTGCTAGACACTTAGATATGATTTCATTTAGCTCTTCCCTCAGGACCAACCTGGCTATCTCAGCAAGGAACAGTGGCTGAAGGCTCAGAGGGCTTGGAGACAGGGTCACCTAAGCATGTCACCTTTGTGTTTCATTTCTAGACCTTCAAAAGAAAACGTGACCATATTACAAGAAATTTAGACCTCTGAAGAGGTCTTCCTGTAAGTGTTTAAGACAACACAAAACAAAATCACACAGACTCTCTCTCTCTCTCTCTCTCTCTCTCTCTCTCTCTCTCTCTCTCTCTTTCTCTCTCACACACACACAAGCAAGCAAGCGAGAGACAGAGACAGAGGAGAGACAAAGACTCACAGAGAGAGAGAGAGAGAGAGAGAGAGAGAGAGAGAGAGAGAGAGAGACTACTCTTCACTCTAGCTACTGTATAGTTCTGTGCCTATTGCCTTCTGAAAATCCCCTAATGGCCTATCGATTACTTTTTAAAAATAAACTGTGGTGAGAGAAAACAATGCACCTGATTCAATTGGCGGCCAGGCCCGTCACCCCTTGGCCAGCCCGCTTTATCATGGTGATAAAAGCCTTCACCTTCTGCCCTGAACGTCCAGACTACCACACAGAGCCTGGAGTTTCTGACACACACTGGTGACTCAGCATCTTTTCCTGGCTACACCACTTCCTGTCCACCGCTTTCCAGTTGACAGAGCCCCATACTCCCAGTTCAGCTTTCCCCGGCCTCCATGTGCATCTCCAAATTTGTGTGGCTTTCAAATCCTCAAAACCAGTCAGTCCTCTGGCAGTCAGCATGAGTTCACTTCTGGGACAACAGTGGGTATCTTTGGGAAGACTAAGCAGGTTACTAAGTCTTAGGTAGAGCTCAAGTTCGTTCATTCGTTCTTTCTTTCTACACTCCAGATTTTATTCCTTCCCTGTCTACCTCCTGACTGTTCCACATCCCGTAACCCCCACCCCATCTCCACAAGTATGTCCCCACCCCACCAGTCCTCTAAACTCCCTGGGGCCTCCAGTCTCTTGAGGGTTAGGTGCATCTTCTCTGACTGAACCCAGACCTGGGGATCCTCTGCTATATATGTGTTGGAGGCCTCCTCTCAGCTGGTGGATGCTTCCTGGTTGGTGATCGAGTCTGAGCGATCTCAGGGGTCCAGGTTAAGTGAGACTGCTGCTCCTCCTACAGGGTTGCCCTCCTCCTCAGCTTCCTTCACTGCCCAAGTTCTTACTGAGTGTATGTCCTTCTGGGAAGTTTCTTTTAGGTCTTTATACCAAAAAAGCAAAATTAACATCCCCTAAACGTTTGGGCCTGACTTATGGTGGTGACTTTTATCTTGGCAGTTTTACATTGTTAGGTCAGTGGTGTTGCAAGCTGCATGCTTCCAACACACTTCTAGCCCAGGCACCTACACACTGCCCTTTTGGCTCACCACTTTACATGACAGTGAAGTCTACATGGCTGTGTCCACTCAACAAGGATGGCCTGGGAGTTGCCTCCAGCGCCAGCCAGTAGAGGAAAATGCTTCCCACCAGGAAGCACTTTGTTGTGTCACTAAGAACGGCATCTAGATTGGACAAGTGATCTAGGCTAAGCATCGTCCCTCTCCTCGCCTCTGCCCAATGCTCTGTCACTCCAAACAGAGTTGAGTCAAACCAGCAGACACCACACACTAAAAAGTCAAAAGGCAAACATCTCTGCCCTCCAGCCCACCAGCAAGCTTTACTTCCTGGAGTCTTTCCATCTGCACCTACCGACGGCACACCATCATCAAGTCTGTGAGGGTATGTCTCCAAGGCCAGATACAGTGATGGTCTTCTATTGAGGGGAAATCGTGACCACCGAAAACACATGATCCAGAAACCGGCACCTTTGAAAACACCTCATGACTCCTAAAACTGAGAAAATTGTGCCCGGGGTGCTCAGTGTTCGTGTCCCGAGCTCTTTCTTACCTTCCCCTTCGTGTCCTGGCAGTGTGATTGTTGTTGTAGTGAGTTGGACATGGCCACTCATACCTGAGATAAGAGCAGCCATGATTCATACGGGATCCTTGAGACCCATAAGGGATCAAGTCGACCAGCATTCCATCCTGAAAGGAAGGGGGATGTAGTCTCAAGGTTCACAGGGTCCTCTCCTCTCCCTGATGTTATACGAGAGGTAAAAACACGGGAGTGGAACTGTGAGTCACTTTAGGGGCTGGTATGGTATTGTGGGGACTCCTCAGTGACACAGATTTTGAGAGTCATCATCAGCCTGCCTGCTGGGATCAACTGCCTTCGAATCAAGCTCCTGGAAGTACCTCGCACTCCCACACGTAACCTGAGTTCCATAAACTCATTGGTTCACCATGCTAGATTTTGGTGGAATTGTTTTTGTTTTTTCTTTTCCTGTCTGACAATGTCCTTTCTAGCTGGGGTGAGTAGACATTTCTTTACGTCACACCATTAAAGGTCTCATGACATACCTGTTGGTTTCCTTAACTGAAATGCACACCTCTGTCTGGCTCAGTTTGCTCACCTTGTCCAGTGTGCAGGGCATGGCAAGAAGACCAGAATGGTGGACAGAAGCACATCTTGGATTTGATGACAAGGACTTGGCATGGCCCCAGTGGGAAAAATGCTAATTTTTCAGATGTTCAGTTGTTTTGTGAGCTTATAAAATAAAAATAGATGTCTTAGCCTACATATGAATTTCTCACTGCTAAGTTTCTCGAAAAGATTACTTTCATCCGCTTGATTTTTTAGACATTTCTCCATTGTCCTGTGTGAGATGAGAGGGGTTTGGCTATGTTACTGTGCATCATAGTTGGAAACACTTTTTCTAGTGGGGTGCTGTCCCTTTGCATAACGGCTTACGCTGTACCCAGAAATAGATATGCCTCGCTCTGAGCCACCAAGCCAAGGTTAAACTACCCATACTGCTTTTGGCTTAGAGAGGACACAGAGAGACAGGGATGGCTTATGACTGGCTTTCCATATCAGGGTACTTTTAAGGGGAAATGTTAACTGTGCTCTGCTGAGAACATAGCTGCAGTTGCCTGGGACATAAGAATTGTCTTTCTGTTTTTAATTGTCCGTGCCTCTCCCCCTTGCTCATGGTCACTGAAGAAATCTGTCATCTATTTGCCCAGTCTTGTTTTCATGTGGACTTGAATAAGAACACTGATTCTTTAACTGAAGAGTTAATGTTTGAGTGTGAAAGTTTGCACATAAAACGGTTGCCTGATTCAACGTTTCCCAACACTAGAGGAATCACACACCTGCACTCATCTTCTTCTTCGAAGTGGAGTGTTTAGGGTTGAACATGTTTCTGTGCTGTTTGCAAAGCAAAGCCTTCAAGGACCACCCTGTGCAATGGTTCCCTATGAAGCAGGGAGTCACCAGTCCTCATGGTGTGACAACTCGCACTGAACACAGAGTCTCTTCCCACTATTCCTTCTTTTCCCAGTTCCCAGTCAGATTTGTCACCTTCCATTACATTAGTTATTTTCTTCAATACCTTGATGAGAAACTTGACAAAGCAAGGATTCATCTTGGCTCATGATTTAAAGGACCAAGTCTAGGCTGGTGAGGAAGGAAGGTGGGAGGCTGTTCCATTCATGGTCATGAGGACTTACAACATGGCTTCCTCATTTCTTGATGAGTCAACACACAAAGAGCTCAGGCCCAAAGCAGTCAGGCATAACCGTCAGTGCCTGCCCTCCAGTAACCCAGTTTTTCCATCTAGACTCCGCCTCCTGAAGGTTCCACAACCTTCTAAAATAGCGCCTTCAATCGAGACCCAAGTATTCAAACACAGATACTTAGCTCTTCTCAACATTGTACATTCAACCCATTATATTCATAAAGCAAGGCTTTATTTTTTACTTTGCCAAAATACATCTTAATTACTCATAGAGTTTTTTTTTTTTTTTTGTTTTTTTTTTTTTTTTTTTTTTTTTCGGATGTGGGGATCGAACCCAGGGCCTTGCGCTTCCTAGGCAAGCGCTCTACCACTGAGCTAAATCCCCAACCCACTCATAGAGTTTTTAAGTGCAATATTTTGCTCATAATAAATTTAAATGAACTTTAGAATAAAAGTGGAAAGTTTTATTCTAAAAGTCTCCCCTCCTTGTTGCTCTTAGAGAATTATGAAAGAAAAATATAGGAAATAGTTCCACAATGCTGGGAACATCTAACAAACTAAATAGGATTATTTAGCCTCAGTATTAGATTCTAAAGGTGTGCTAAATACTTGTGTACTCTGGTAGGATACCCAGTCTTCTAGAGAATTCTAGACCTAGGGATTGTGTCTTAGTTGGGGTTTTACTGCTGTGGACATACACCAGGACCAAGGCAACTCTTATAAAGGCCAACATTTAATTAGTATTGGCTTACAGGTTCAGAGGTTCAGTCCCTTATCATCATGGCAGGAAGCATGGCAGTGTGCAGGCAGGAATTGTGCTGGAGGAGCTCAGAATTCTATGTTTTGATCCAAAGGCAGTCAGGAGAGTCTCAAAACCCACCCACCACAGTGACATACTTACCCCAACAAGGCCACACCTATTCCAAAAGGCCACACCCCCTCCCTGGGCCAAGCATATTCAAACCACCACACCTACTTACAGTGATTCACTTTCTTTTTCTTGTCCAGGGAAGCAGAATGTGTTAGTGCCAAATCAGTTCTGTTCTTTTCAGTTCCGCTGGAGAAAGAAGAAAAGCCTGCCTGAAATGCAGAGCCAATTCCACTGTATCTTCCTAATTATCTGTACAAATATGGCGACTTCTGGCTCACGGGTGCTGAGGATGCATTAACTTCAGGCTAAAGCAGCTAGCCTGCTCAAGGATGGCATAGCTGCTGGACAACCCAGGAACACTGCATTGCAATTACAGCCACGAGGCACTGCAGGACCAAATGCCAGCAAACCAAAGCGAGAACATCCATCAGCCAGAACAGCCTCGCCCAAAATAGAACATAACAACAAAAACTCATTTAGTAGAACTTAAGATTTTATTTAAAGAAGAAATGCCGATTGAAGCAATTGCCCGTGCAAAAGGGAAAACTTTTCCACTGACTTTGAAGAACTTAAAATGATTTTAACACATTTTTAATATAGCGAGCGATCTATTTTCTTCAGATGCCAGGCATAGTGGCTCAGCTCTAGAGGGAAACACAGAAGCCACTTGTGAGGGACCTCGTCAATCCTGCCAGTCTGATTTCTGTGTAAACAAGGTGAACAGAGGCTGGAGTAGCTGTGTGTAAACCATGACCAGACAGATACGCCTGGGCAGAGGATGATGAAGGATGCTTGTTACACAAGACTTTTTCTAGAGAATTGTGAACAAAAGGCCTAATCATCACAGATATGAAACTAAAGGCTAACCAAAGGAACCATTACACATACTTCTAACTTGACAAACCAACAAGTTTATTGGAGTTAATTGCAGGAGTGTGGATAAGGGGTTACTTAAAAAGGGCAGGAATGTCTCAAAGGAATTATCAAAAATCCTACATTAGCCAAACTGACAATTCACAAAAGTGACATCTCAGAACTTTCAGGCAACCTCATAAATAAGAGAGTCTCCTATCTCCACGACAATGCTTACTGCTTCTGCAACCTTGGAAAGGAAGGGGCCTTGTAAATTTTTAGGTTTCAGGGTCTTCCAGAGACTTATGAGTTGTTTATTTCCTATATACTTGCAAGTTGGAGGAAATTGCTACACAACACTGAGCCAGGCTTTTTCTGAGGCATTCTGAAACTGTGTCAGGAAAAACGTGGTGCTGGGTAGTTTTAACCCAGCAAAATGGCTTCTGGATTACAGACAGGCCCTTAGTACATGCTTTTAATCCCCAAAAAAATCTAGGTAAGGGTGATGCAGAAGGAAACAGGCATGTTTTTTGAAAGGGATGGTGAACTGGTGGGGCGGTTAAGTCAGTCAGTTCTATTCAGTCAGTTGAGGTCAGTGGAGTTGAGTCAATGAGTTGGATCAGCTAAGAGGCAGTGGAGTGCAGTGCAGTTGAGTTTGTGGTAGATCATGGAGTACAGAGGCAGTTTACACCAGGACAGTTTTACAGAGACAGGCTAGAGAGAGAACAAGCCACACCACAGGAGACGACAGAACAAGATGAGAAGGATCCAGAAGATTAGAACAGATTGCTAGAGTTAGTTTGAAACCAAGCAGAGCAACTCAGCATAAGCCAAAAGAAGCCAGTTTGAATCAGTCAGCTCAGATAGGACTTTGATCCAGAACAGCTGAGTTGGACCAGCCCTCCAGAATTCAGGAAGAGCTGGAAAGGGTGAGCTTATTCAGCAGTAAGCCTTGGAGGCAACAATTAGATCATGAGAATAGAAGTTACTTTTACAAAACAAGCTATGCAGAAAGGAGACATTAATGATCCTTACGACATAGGATGCAAAGTCTAGAGGCAGTTGTGTGTGTGAAGTTTAAGATAGCACCATTCCATACACAGAAACACAAAAACGCAAAAAGAGACCCAGATTTGCAGCACACTCAAGGGGAAGACAAGGGGGAAATCACAAGAGGTGACAAGGGTCCCTGACACATGTCGGCTCCCCTGACCAACGCCTCTGGTTCTGCACCTGGAAATGACACCTGTTGATATGTGGTACATGATTTACCTTCACAATGCACATTGTGCTCTTCAAGTTTTTACTTGGTTTTGACTGTTTTCTGGAGAGATGTATTCTGCTCTTTGCCTTTGCTCCAGTTTGCCTCTGCACAATACATGTGCATGGCATACCCATTTAACCAAAAGCACACACAGTAGCCCAGCAAGGACATAGAAAGAGTCCTTGAATGTGTCCTTGAGCAGGTCATTTGATCTCTACAGGCCCTAGGAAATAAGAATAGTGACTCAATGTCTCTTTGACCTTCAAAAGGAAATGGCCACCTTCCGTTGCCATTGGTTTTGATGTCAAGAGTCCAAGAACACCAGAAACTGCTCCTCTTGCAACTATTTGACTTAGGTGGAGCCCTAGCTTAGAATGTGTCTTTTTCAGTGGCACACAAACTCATTTATTTTGTACATTTCCACAGAATCTGGCAATGGACTCTTCCTCTTGCAGAGATGAGACTCTGAATCCTGGTACAACCATGTGGAAGGATTTAGAGGAAAACAAGACAAAACAAAAATGAAACTGTTCATGGCTGTAGAAAGGCGACATAGCCTGTCAGACAACTGCATGAATCTCTGTTTGGACACTAAGGCTGTGTCCACAGAACTTGCACCTGCATTTGGGGTGATGCAAGACAACTCCACTGAGTGGGGACTCCCCCATAACCTTAGCAGTGAGGTCCCTGGTTTCCAAAGAGTTACTGAGGAGGGCCAGCACTGTGCAGATGCTGTGCATTGTACTGTGCATGGGAAGAGGCCAGAGGCAAATGGTAATTACATAAACATAACAGTAGCAGAAACTCAGGTTCAAAGAGTAGAGCTGCTCCCTTATCCCACCTGCAGGATAGGGAAACAAGCCACCAGAGTGGTAAATGCCTGCTTTTTCTAGTCACAACTTGCCAACTATTATTGACTTAATCACCTCTTTTAATAGCCAAAATAATCACAGACAGATCAACCAGTAGGTGTGGATGAGACTCTGGATTATGGATTTATGATGATCAGGCCAAGATACCCTCTAATAAAACAGGAACACTGTAGGTCCCAAGTCTCCTTGCCCTGCCTTCTATGTCTTGAGAGCCCAACGATGATGGCAGGATGGATGGTGTCCCCTTTTCATGACCTACCACTCTCGCGTGATTTAAGGCATGGTACAGGATGTTGTTGATGATTTATTATATAAAAAATGTAAATGATCCGGACGGCAGATGTTTTATATTTTCTGACCATTCATTTTCAGTGGGGATGTAATTAAAATTTATGAAGTGTATCTGCTGAATTGCATTGGCAATTGATGATCTCCTCCAGGGCTGTCTATCTGCAGATGATGAGTAATTGTGGACAGTGACATGTGGAGACAAGGGCAGGAGTGAAGCTACCTGCTCAAAGGACAGAGTTCCTCTGCTTTAAACCACAACCTTCAACTCAAGCAGGGCGTGCTGTTGAGAAACAGGCCATTGTAGGATCATACCCCTTGCCCAGACCCTGTTGCCCCACTCCTGAAGGACTTCCCTTTGCCATGGTCCACATCAGGGATCCAAGAGTACAATGGAATCCTAAGAACCCCACAGAATTGAGTTTGGAAAATCTCAGTTGCCTTCCATGCAGCTCACCTGACATTGCATGGTTAGGTAGCAGGAGAGGTCTAAGATGGAAGGTGGTTGAAAGAACTATTGAAGTTCTACACATGGGCGTGATACACTAGTATACTTCTCAGTGTGCACTATCTATCTCCAGCTTTTTGTGTTCCGGCACCTCACCACTGATCCTCTGCTTCACCACGACCACCACCACTACCACCACCTCATCATCATCATCAGTGTGGATTCCAGAGCATACACTAATCTTACATACAGCTAGTGCACACTGAGGAAGCTACATATGGAGTGAGAGAAAGAGGAGCACATCTTGCTCCTATGTATTACTTCTGTGGTCATTCAATAACGTCTTGCCTATGGTGAAACCATCATTCTCACACAAAGCTCCTATATAACAAGCATTCCTTCAACTCCCCATGCTCTTAACACTAAAGGCCACACAGACCTAAGCTAAGTGGGTAAATGCAAATTTAAGGGTTCACACAGTCCATGCCAACACAAAAACTTGAATCATGCCCCTAGTTCTTTTGAACAAGCTTCTATTTACCTAAGATAGTATGCTGACAAAAGACCAATGAAACAAGTTTACTAATGCCTAGCTTAGTAATATGGTGTGTTTCTGAGGGTTCCTTAGAGGAGCATGAGAAAGGGTTACTTACAGAAATATGGATGACTCAAGGCAATTGTATAACCAAAAAGCCCAGCTTGGGTGCTAACTCACAAAAGTTTCAACCCAAGAGCTCTCCACATGACTTGCAGATGTATCAGTATCTTCTCCCCAGTAATTTTTACTGCTCATATAACTTTGAGGAAAGAGTCTTGTGAATTTTGTAAGTTTTATGAACTTTCTGAGACTTGTAAGTTGTTTATTTCCTAAGACATGCAAGTTTGCTTACTTTCTGGGTGTCAATAAGCTGAACTCCCTACCAGGAAGGAATGGTCCAGTACAGAGGAAATTCTCATGACATGGTGACCACTCAAGCCACCATAGGTCTTCATTGCCTCTTTCTCTTTTGAAGCTGCCTTTTCCAGCACACATCTCTTCCTGTTTCTCTTCTCCTTTTGATGAAGGGTTCATCTCACCCACATGCTGTTACATCAGGTACTATCCAAACCAGTGCACGCAAACCTGTTATTAGGACAGCCTTTTTGCTAGGCAGTGCTTGTCATTAAGACAAAGGACCGGGCAGCAATTCTGAAACATTGTGCTTCCATTTGATCAGACCCAAATGGTCCCTGTACTGGGAATATGACTACTAGGGAGGCCCTCAGAATGTTCCCTGCTGAGGTGGAATAGCATCCTAATATGTAAAAAAAAAAAAAAAAAAAAAAAAAATCCCAGGAGTTAGAGAGGCAGAGCACTAATGGCAATGAGATAAAATTTCTAAGTCAAGGAACAACTCAAAATTATTTAGCACTATCTTAAAAAAAAAAAAAAGCAGCAAGCCAGGGAGTGTCAGGTATGGGAGTAGAGTTCAGAAGCCATCACACTGGGTTGCTAGTCAGATTTCTATGTGGGACATGACTTTGTCATGAGACACAAGTCATTTCCCAGCACCTATTCCCTCGGCTCTTCAAAATCCCAAGGAAACAGCAGCTGAAGCAGTGAGCACACCTCAGGCTTTGCCCCAGCGCAGCATCAGGATGGCACCCGAGTGCTTGCCCAGGTCTTGACAGCAGCTCCATGGTATGAGCTGTGCAATCATTTTGACTCTATAGACACGTCATCTAAGGGTCCATTTCAATTTTTTATGTCTTCGCTCCTGCAGCCCTGTAATCCCCTGAAAGAAAACCGTCCTGATGATCTTGAAGGGGAACAAAATTTTTGGTAAATGGATATTCACTGCAAAGTATTAAATGTCAAAAGACGGTTAAGTGAGTTATGGTAGAATGATATATCACGAGTTAGCTGTAGAACATGAAAAGGCTGACTTCATTGTTTGACCCTAAAATTCTACCTTTATGTATTATTTCAGAGATAAGCAATTAGGAGTATCTATGAGTATTTATTTGTAATTTATGTTGACAGCTTCATCATAGATCACAGAAGATTAGAGACAACCCGGTTATGTAAGGGGTCATTTGTTTAAAGTAAAGGCTGGTGCATTTGTGTAGCATAGTACAGCATAGTTCACGAGATTACCTCCGAGAATAATACTGTTATTCATGGAAATCACAGAACAGTTGTAAGAGATTTAAGACATGACTAAGCATCACAGAGACAGAGACGTTGCAATATTTTCATTCCAACTTGATGTGAGCAGAAAGGAAGAGCTGGAGAGATAACAGCACGTATACAAGGAGGTTACTGCTGGCTTTTATTTTCTCATCTTTTTTGTTTTTTTTTTTTTTACTTTCCTAATAATGAATATACGCCTTTACGTAATGAAGAAAAATAGAGGCAATACAAACGCCTCTTTTGAAAGTCATAACACTAAGAATAATACGGAATATAACTTCCATTTAAAATATTCTTCCAAATTTTATTAATTAATTTATTTATTTAACAGTGTGTGTGTGTGTGTGTCTCTCTCTCTGTGTGTGTGTGTGTGTGTGTGTGTGTGTGTGTGTGTGTGTGTGTCCATGTATGCTACAGGGTAGGTATAGAAATCAGAAGACAACTTGTCAGGAACGGCTCTCTCCTTCCTCCACGTATGTGTGTTCCAGGTATCAAATTCATGCTACCAGCAGCTTTGGTATCTTTACCTCCCAAATCGCTCTCTCTCTCTCTCTCTCTCTCTCTCTCTCTCTCTCTCTCTCTCTCTCTCTCTCTCTCTCTCTCCTCTCTCCTTCAAAATTTTAATTTTAGATTTTAGGCATTAGATGTAGCAATACATGTGCCTCAAAAGAGTATGAGAATACCCTTATAATATTTATCATGTGTGATTATTCCTACGGATTGGAATTTTTCACATTGTTATTTATACCTCTCTTCTTTCCAAACTTCCTCTTGGACGCACACCGGCTGCTTGGAGATATCGATAGATAATCATTCTAGGATGTGTGTGGCTAGAAGTTCGTTCTCACTGAAACATTAAAATAGAAGGCAGACTGTTGACCTGGGACGGTTAGGAAAGCTCTGAGCACCTCTCTTTCTTTAAACTATTTTTAAGCTGCCTCCCACTGCCATGCAGTGTGTCAAGCCCTGTGCTAAGACGCTCGCTGACAACCTGGAGCTCACTCTTCCCCAGAACTGTCATAATAAAGAGACGCTCACATTTTAGTATTTGGGCGAAATGTTTAACACGCAAACATTTGTATCTCTCCTTCAGTTTTCAAAACAACTTCAAATCTCTCGTTTCAAAACAGTGTTAAATGATGTCACTCATTCGTTAGCAGGTGGCAGGGAGTAGAGGGAGGGATCCAGGGGCTTCCTGTTTTCAGGTAACCTGAAGCACAGACCAGGTGAGAGGGCCTTATACGCCAGGCGCAGGACAGCGCAAAGCACAGCGCTGGTGGCCCGGTGTGGCAGGTGTGAGTTGGTTTTCCAGCTCTGGGTGAAAGGTCACCTGAAATCCAACCACACACCTGTATGGGCAGGAAGAGGGCCACAGAGATCAAGTTGCTGATGAGAGCTGCAGCCAGAATCCCGCTTTTAGGGCAG
This sequence comes from Rattus rattus, assembly GCF_011064425.1. Classification (NCBI taxonomy): domain Eukaryota; kingdom Metazoa; phylum Chordata; class Mammalia; order Rodentia; family Muridae; genus Rattus; species Rattus rattus. The sequence goes on along the minus strand of NC_046168.1, from coordinate 48,541,357 downwards.
GCTCAAGGGGAGACAGACGTACAGCAGCAAGGCCATGGGGGAGGGCATAGAATTGAGCAGTGACAGTGACGGAAGAGAAAAGGAACGTGGCGTCGGTACCGCACGCTCTCGTCCTGGTTATAACGCTTGACCAAAATAAGTGCTGAGGAGGTGGTGGTGAGTAGATGCAGTCACAGGGTCACTCCAAGAACCAAGCAGCCCTGAGTCCTTCCAGACCTGCCAGGCAAGGGTGAACGCAGAGTCCAGAGGCTGTGTCTGACGCTGCACCCCAGTGGGCAGGAAGTACAGTCCTCTCTGTAAACGGAGTCACAGGTGGAAGATGGTTGTCTGGGTTGGAATGCACTTTGTAAACACTGGATGACATCACTCCTGTCTGGGATTAGCATGCTCTTCAGGGGTACCCAGGTGACAGCAGCAAGGACTTCACAGGGATCTTGCTTGTGAAAGGACCTCCGTTCATGGGGATTCCTCTGGCTTGAGTCACTCTGTGTTCCCACGTGTCTTCTAGTGTATATATGCTTCCTGTTCTTGACACCTCGCTCATCTAGAACTTTCTGGAAAACAAGAGGATGTCTGTATAAATTAATGACTTTATGGCTACTCTCCGAAGACTAGTTGATGCAGGTCTGGTAAAAACAGAAGGCCCTTCATGATGTCCCTTCCTGTAATCCTGACAACTTCCCACAGATAGGTGACAAAGGCAGGTTTGTTAATCTGTTGGAAGTTCTAAGCCCCTCTCTGGTGAGAGCATCAAATCTCACACACTGGCCCTTCTGGCAACTCTGCACAAGTAGAATGCTCTCTTGGACTGCCTTCTGCATCCCGGATTTCACCCCCTTCTTGTCCTCTTAGACCAGGAGTTCCCCATGGGAAGCCACCCGTTCTTCTCCAGCCTTAATGGATTGAGTGACAGAGACACAGGAAGCAGGCATGACTGGAACATGGCTGCCCATGGCTCACAGATCTGTCTGCAGCGTCTCCAGGAAGAGCCCAGCACTGCCCTCCAGCTCAGGCAGTCCTCTGAAGGTCTGCTAACCTTCTACCTACTTCCCCAATCTCCACAGCTGTCTTCTACTCCACAACCACCTCTTGGTAAGTACGTGGCTGTCCCTCCGCCAGGCCGCAGGGTGACAGAGATGCTGACTCTGAGTGTCTGCTGTCTGGCAGGGAGCACAGACATCCAACCAGAAATGTCAATATGTGAGAAGAGATTTGAGGTTGGAAATGAACCAGAAACTCAGAAAGGAAAAGAAACTCGGTGTAGAAGCTCTGGCCTTAGTTCCTCCACCATAGACTGAAACCTTTGTGCCTTCTCGGTTTTACGACTGCACTGCCTCATGGGAGGCTTTCCCGGGAGTACCACTAAGTGCTTTTGCACACAACCATGCCCAATACATGTATGCAGGGGGTAGGGGACCAATGCCACACTTCCGTGCAAAAGAGCCTCAGGTACCAAGGGACTGATGCTGTACCCCACACTTTCCCCAATGTCCCCAGGCAGAGGCCAAAGGATGAAGAATTATGGGCAGAGAGGGTTCAAGGTTGGTCTTGCTTATCACATGGTATGTTATTTTATGGTTTCTGACAAGTTTCTGAGTCATATGTACAGCTCCAGCACTGGTGCATGTTAGTGCATGCTGTGCACACATGTGATGCACATGTGTGCTCATACATTTTAAGCCTGGGCACAACACACTCATACACTCCACACACACACACACACACACACACACACACACACACACGTGCACTTGAGCATGGATGCCCACCGACACAATTTATGTCAACCTTGATCCTATCCCCATAGTACAGGATGCAGGGTGAGTGACAAGGCCAAAGTCCAGCATCTCTCTGGCAGATCCCAAGAACCAGAAAAGTCATAGGCTCTCAGTGAGTCACATCTCCTGCACCCTGCCAGCAGACTGATACTTTTCTCTGGTCTACCCACATCCTACCTGTTCCCATCCTGAAATCAATTAGTTCTCAAGGAATGTCGCAACGCTTCCACCAGTGAGGAATATCCACCCTAGGCTTCTCTGGCCAACTCTGCGGAGTGCCGCAAGGCAGGAGGAAGGCGAATGAAGCCGGGCCTTGTGAAGTGGGTCCCACGTGAGGGACGATGAGAAGCTGGAAACACAGATCCCATTTGGAACTTCATCTTCTCCAAAGAGTGTCAAATTTTGAGCGGAAAGGGGGGATGGGGAGCCCCAAACGTAAGACTCTGAAGTCAGTTATTTTTCTCTCTTGACTAATTAAGCTTAACCAGAATGGTGGCCTGTCAAACTGGGAACCTTTCTGGGGAGAAAAAAGGCGTCTGCTCTCCAGGTGGGTTTCCGACTTTGGCTGGCTCCCACCACAATATACATTTGGCAACCATGACAGCACCGTCAAAAATAATAGCTGGAAAACTCACTGTCTGTCACGACGAAATAATTATGTATGGGGCCTTCCTAACACTCGAGATGGATTATATATTTCATTGAGGAAAATATATGTGGCTTTTAAAAAAGAATATAATGTATCGAGGGCAC